>NW_026781634.1:0-218000 GCF_030144855.1 Hypanus sabinus
AGCCATCTTATGTCATCAACCTGTGCTCAGGTCACCGACCTTTGCACAGTCATTTTCCATGGTCGTGGATGCTGGAGATGAAGCTGCAGGAGCAGTGTTGGTATAAAGGGATGAATGCGAAGATATTGACCATCCGGTGGCTTACTTTTCAAAGAAACTAACTGAGCGCCAGAGAAATTATTCCACCACAGGGAAAGAATTATTATCACTTATTTTAGCTTTACGGCATTTTGATGTTTATGTTTGCACAGCTCAGAAACCACTTGTGGTTTATGCAGATCACAATACACTTGTGTTTTTGAGCAGGCTGATAACCAAAAATAGGTTATTAAATTGGAGTTTGCTTTTGCAGGAGTATGATTTCATGATAGCACACATTATAAGTAAGGATAATAGAAATGTCGATTGTCTTTCTAGATGTTAAGCTTGCAATGTAGTTTTTTTCTATATTAGTGGGGAGGAATTTACAATTTGTATACGTTCCTGCGAGATGTTGTATTAGTCTGTAATATGCTACATGTATTGTTTCACATTGTAGATTGCAGTTGAAAGATTTCTCTTACAGATCATAATTTTCATTTTTGAAGGGAAGTGTTATGTCCCTACGGGTTTCAATTACTCTGCGTGTCAGGGTAAATACCTGTGGAGGAGGGGGAACTGCGCAGGCGCGAGTGACGTCAGAGTCGAGCGCGCACTTTAAAAGGCAGGACTTCTTGTCAGAGCGGGCAGAGGAGTCCGTGGAAGCAGAGTCCTGGGCTTTGGCTAAGTGGGGAGTCGGTGGAAGCAGAGTCCTTGGCTTTGGCTAAGTGGGCTTCGGCGGAAGGGGTCTTCGGTAAGGCTGTGTGATTGCTCGCTGAGGGGAAGAAGGTAAGGTCGCTAGGTGCTTTTTAGACTTATTCTATTAATTCAGTTCAGGTATGGGGGAGACAGTCAGAGCAGTGGTGTGCTCCGTATGCAATATGTGGGAAGTCAGGGTCAACACAGTTGTCCCTGATGACCACAGCTGCAAGAGGTGCGTCCAGCTGCAGCTCCTTTCAGCCCGAGTTAGGGAGTTGGAGCTGGAGCTGGATGAACTACGGATCATTCGGGAGGCAGAGGCAGAGATAGATAGGAGTTATCAGGAGGTAGTCACACCAAAAAACCAAGAAGTAGGCAGATGAGTGACGGTCTAGAGAGGCAGGGGGAGCAGGCAGAGAGAGAAGAGCACCCCTGCGGCCATTCCCATTAACAATAAGTATACCGTACTGGATACTGTTAATGGGGATGACCTACCAGGAATGAGTTGTAGTGGTCCTGCCTCTGGCACAGAGGTTCAACCCTCAACTAGAAAGGGGAGGAGGGAAGAGAAGAGAGCGATAGTTTCAGGGGATTCTATAGTTAGGGGGGCAGATAGGAGATTTTGTGGGGCAGATCGGTAGTCTCGGATGGTATGTTGCCTCCCTGGTGCCAGGGTCCGGGACATCTCAGATCGGCTGCAGGCTATTCTTGAGAACGAGGGCATGAAACCAGATGTAGTGGTCCATGTAGGGACAAACGATGTAGGTAAGGTGAGTGAGGGGGTCCTGCTTAGAGAGTTCAGGGAGTTAGGAGTGAAGCTGAAAGGCAGGACCTCCAAGGTGACAATCTCGGGATTGCTACCTGTGCCACGTGCGAGTGAGGCGAAGAATAGAATGATTATGCACATTAATACGAGGCTGAGAGCATGGTGCAGGAAGGAAGGGTTCAGGTTTTTGGATAATTGGTCTTTGTTTCAGGGACATTGGGATCTGTTTCGAAGGGACGGTCTACATCTGAACCGGAGGGGTACTAACATTATTGCAGGAGTGTTTGCCAGTGCTGCTCGGGGGGGTGGGGGGTCTTTAAACATAATGAGCAGGGGGCAGAGATCCAGATCCAGAGGGTTGGTCAGAAGGAGAATGGGGTTAAGGGGGATCTTGAGAAGGTCATCAAAATTCAGGGTGCAATTAGCCCGATGGAAGTTCAAGGAGCTGGGTTAGGTACAGTAGACAGTGTTTTAAGCAACGAGAGGAGGAATGGGCTAGGAATTCTATACTTGAATGCGCGTAGTGTCAGAAGTAAGACAGATGAGCTTGAAGCTCAGATGAAAATGGGGAACTACGATATTGTTGGGATAACGGAGACATGGCTGCAAGGGGATCAGGCCTGGGGATTGAGTGCACCAGGGTATACGTGATATCGTAGAGACAGAAATATGGGAAGAGGGGGTGGGGTGGCCCTGTTGGTGAGGAATGAGATTCAGTCGTTTGCAAGAGGTGACTTGGGAACAGGGGAAGTAGAGTCTGTGTGGATTGAGCTGAGGAACAGTAAGGGTAACAAGACTCTAATGGGTGTTGTGTACAGGCCCCCAAACAGTAGCGTGGATATTGGGTACAAGTTGATTTGGGAGTTAACATTGGCATGTGCTAAAGGTAATGTAGACGTTATGGGAGATTTCAACATGCAGGTGAACAGAGAGAATCAGGTAGGTGCTGGATCCCAGGATAGGGAGTTTGTGGAGGGTCTAAGGGATGTATTTTTGAGACAGCCTGTGCTTGAGCCAACCAGGAACGAGGCTATTTTGGACTTGGTGATGTGTAATGAACAGGAATTGATAAGTGATCTTGAAGGAAAGGAGCCATTAGGAAGTAGTGATCATAACATGATAAGTTTTTATCTACAATTTGAGAGGGATAAGGGCAGAGCAGAGGTGTCAGTGTTGCAATGAAATAAAGGAGACTACGGAGCCATGAGGGAAGAGCTGGCCAAAGTTAAATGGGCGGATGCCCTGGCAGGAAAGACAGTGCATCAGCAGTGGCAGATATTCTTGGGCATAATACAAAAGATGCAAAAGCAGTTCATTCCAATGAGAAGGAAGGACTCAAAGAGGGGGAAGGGGCCACAGTGGTTGAGAAAGGAAGTCAGAGATTGTATAGCATTAAAGAAAAAGAAGTATGACAGGGCTAAGATGAATGGGAATACAGATGATTGGGAAAGTTTTAAGGAACAGCAGATCTTAACTAAAAAAGCAATACGCAGAGAAAAAAAAAATCAGGTATGAGCTCAATCTAGCCAGGAATATAAAAGGGGATAGCAAAAGCTTTTTTAGCTAAGTGAAGAGAAAGAAGATAGTTAAGAACAATGTTGGCCCCTTGAAGAATGAATTGGGAGAAATTGTTATGGGAAACAGGGAAATGGCAACAGAATTTAAAGCGTACTTCAGATCTGTCTTCACCAGGGAGGACACAAGCAATCTCCCAGATGTATGGATGGGCCAGGGTCATAAGATATCAGAGGAATTGAGACAGATTGACATTAGGAAAGAAACAGTGATGGGTAGACTGGTAGGACTGAAGGCTAATAAATCCCCTGGTCCAGATGGTCTGCATCCGAGGGTTCTAAAAGAGGTGGCTCAGGAACTTGCGGGTGCATTGGTAATCATTTTCCAATGTTCCTTAGATTCAGGATCAGTTCCCGAAGATTGGAGAGTGGCTAATGTTATCCCACTTTTCAAGAAGGGAGGGAAGGAGAAAACGGAGAACTATCGCCCGGTTAGCCTAACGTCAGTCGTGTGGAAGATGCTTGAGTCCATTATTAAGGACGAAATAGTGGCACATCTAGATGGCAGAAATAGGATTAGGCCGAGCCAGCATGGATTTACCAAGGGCAAATCATGCTTGACTAATCTGTTGGAGTTTTTTGAGGGTGTACCAAGGATGTTAGACAAGGGTAAGCCAGTGGTTGTTGTATACCTAGATTTTCAGAAGGCATTCGATAAGGTGCCACAAAGGAGATTGGTGAGTAAAATCGGAGCTCATGGCATTGGGGGCAGGGTTTCAACATGGATAGAAAACTGGTTGGCAGATAGAAAGCAAAGGGTAGCAGTGAATGGGTGTTTCTCAGACTGGCTGGAGGTGACTAGTGGGGTACCACAGGGCTCTGTAATGGGACCACAGCTCTTTACGATTTATGTCAATGATTTAGATGAGGGCATTGAAAACTATATCAGCAAGTTTGCTAACGATACTAAACTGGGTGGCAGTGTGACATGCGAAGAGGACGTTAGGAGAATACAGGGAGACTTGGATAGGTTGGGTGAGTGGGCAGATACTTGGCAGATGTCATTCAATGTGAATAAATGTGAAGTTATCCACTTTGGAAGCCGGAACAAGAGGGCAGAGTATTGTCTGAACGGTGTAGAGTTAGGTAAGGGAGAAATACAAAGAGACCTAGGAGTCCTAGTTCACCAGTCAATGAAGGTGAATGAGCTAGTGCAACAGGCAGTGAAGAGGGCAAATGGAATGTTGGCCTTTGTTACAAGGGGAATTGAATACAAGAGCAAGGATGGCCTTTTGCATTTGTACAGGGCCCTGGTGAGACCACACCAGGAATATTATGTACAGTTTTGGTCTCCAAGTTTAAGGAAGGACATTCTGGCAATTGAGGAAGTGCAGCGTAGATTCACTGGGTTGATTCCTGGGATGGCAGGGCTGTCTTACGCAGAGATATTGGAGAGATTGGGCTTGTACACGCTGGAATTGAGGAGCTTGAGAGGGGATCTGATTGAAACGTTTAAGAAAATGAAAGGATTTGATAGGATTGAGGCAGGAAATATGTTCCAGATGTTGGGAGAGTCCAGTACCAGAGGGCATGGATTGAGACTAAGAGGTCAGTTATTTAAAACAGAGTTGAGGAAGAGCTTCTTCTCCCAGAGAGTTGTGAAGGTGTGGAATACACTGCCTCGGAAGACGGTGGAGGCCAATTCTCTGGATGCTTTCAAGAAGGAGCTAGATAGATATCTGATGGATAGGGGAATCAAGGGATATGGGGACAAGGCAGGGACTGGGTATTGATAGTGAATGATCAGCCATGATCTCAGAATAGCGGTGCAGACTCGAGGGGCCGAATGGTCTACTTCTGCACCTATTGTATCACCTTAAGACGCCTGGAGAGTCAGGGCTATGACGTCAGTGACAAGCTGCGCTCTAACAGAGAGAGAGAGAGAGAGGGAGAGGGAGAGGGAGAGGGAGAGGGAGAGGGATATTGGACAGTCAGCAAGAGCTCACGATAGTAATGCCTGAAGTTTTGGGTTGATCAACGGCACCGTGCACACACAGTGCGTGACTGTCAGTTTGTATGATCATTCGTGCAGTATGCAGAAGTATTCTGTGGGCGATCACTTTCGGTAACCCTAACATTGATTCGGTTGTGGTGACCACCTGTGCTGCTGAATGTTCCGGTGACAATCACTTTGTGATGTTTCTGTGTGGATTTCGGGACAACACAACGGATACGATTTTCAGCGAATGTTACTCCGTTTCTGCGTAGAATCTGTGGAATTCTTTGTAATCGCCTTAGAGTAATCTTAGCGTGGATTTACAAATCTCTCTCCTTGCTCATCTTTTTGTTAATTACTGGACCTTTTAACTTTACAATCTTATATATATAAGAATTGTTCCCAGGCTTGACAATTTGTGACCACACACACACACACACCTGCATAACTTTGTTAACACGCTGTTGATTCGTATTGAACCAGATTCGATGGGCGAGCTTGCGGTAAAAGAAGCCTTTGGAGTTCATGGTCGAAATGTAGTTGTATTCTCGTTACCGTTTGAGAGCGAGTACATTACGTCAGATGTACAGGGAAGTGAAGGTAATTACAGAGGCATGACATGGGATCTGGTTAAAGCTGTATGGATAGGGACACGAGCACAATTGTCTTAATAACTGCAATGACTGAAGTTTCTGAGCACAATTCAGAACGCACAGACAAGTTACACCTCAAATTTCAAGAAGTAGTTTATAGGGAAGATGTTAGTGAACTTTGGCTAACGGGAGTAAAAGAGAACATAACAGCAAAAGAGCGGGCATATAATATGTCAACAATTAGTGGGAGGTTAGTCGAATGGGAAAATTAAAATAAAACATGCAGAAGGCACTCGAAAAGCCAAATGGAGAGAAAACCTGAAAATATGAGTGTAAGATGGAAAATAACATAAAAATGATATCACAAGTAGTTATTTTTCAGATATAATAACGGAGTAGATATCCGACCACAGGAAATTAAACTGGAGAGTAATAATGAAATGGCCGGTGAACTTACTATGCACTTCCCGTCAGCCCTCATTGAGAAAGACTCGTGCAGAATGCCAGTAATTCAGGATTTTCACGGTTCAGAAGTACATGTTGATCGTAACGAAAAGACATCTTGCGAAGGTAAAGGTCTGAAGGTAGATAAGGCACTTGGATCAGATGACTAAACCACAGCGTTCTGAAAGGGGCAACTGAAGATCTTTTGAAGGGAATAAAAAAGACATCAAGAATCACTAGATTATGAAATTGTTGCGACAGAATGCAACATTTTAACTGCCACTTCACAATTTAAGAATGGAAGGGGACTGAAGAAATATAATTATACGCAATTCGACCGCATTCAGTGGTTCAGATAATGTTGGAGTTCATTGAAAATGATGTGATTTCAGAACTCTTGGAGGCAAAGTATATCACTGGTCAACGTCAGCATAGCTTCTTTAAGGGAAAATATTGACTGAGAAATCTGAGTAAATTCTGTGAAAAATAACATGCAGAAGAGGCAAAAGTGGTTACTACATGTTTATCGGGAGGATCAGAAGGCCCTTAACCGCGGAACAAGAGAAAAAAAAAAGTAAAGATAGCGGCATGGATAGAGAATTTGCTGATTGACAGCAGGCAAAGAGTCAGAATCAACGGGTCATTGTCTTGTGTCGCTGATGTTACGCGGAGTTGGTATTGACCTCTCCTTTTAGCGCCGTATGTCAATGACTGGAATGCCAGAATAGTTGGGTTTGTGCAACAGATTGCAACTGATACAAAGACAGCTGGAGAGGCAGGCGGTGTTCCAGAAGTAGAGAGTTTGCAAAAGGACAGATTGGGAGAATGGATATAGACGTGGCAGATGGTATAAAGTGTAAAGAAATTCGTGGCCATACACTCTGGTAACATGAATGAAGGAAATGACTGTTTTTTTAAAGAACAAAAAATGCAATTGTGCAGAATTCTCAATAAGGCAACTTGTAGTTTGAGCCGCAGCTAAAGAAGGCAAGTGTAAATCAGCATTCTGTTCGAGAAGAACAGAATATTAGAGCAAGGATGCAATGCTGATGCTTCTGAGACATCGGTCAGACCGCATTTGGTATGTTATGAGCTGTTTCCGGAAATTTACTTAAGAGAATTTCTGACGTCTCTGCCAAATGTGATGTAAGAGGTCCCTTCCATCTGTAAGGCTACCGCTCACCCTAGGACAAGGTGTAGCAACTATTTTCCCCACAGCCAGGCGCACAGGAAGCCCTGGGACCAGTTAGAGGATGGTCGTAAGTGCAAATCACAAGTCCTGGTTTTGCGACAACTGATGTCAGAAAGAAAATCTCCAAAGAATACTGATAATGGCTGGTGCCATCCGAATTGTGAAGACACTGTCTGTATAGTAAATTACCGGGAAAGGTCAAGCTCATGGAAAGACAATGATCATGCATGTCATATGACAAGGCACATAAAGGACGAACGAATCGAAGTAAAGACGTGCTGATTTTGGAGAGTATCCAGAGCAGGTTTGCGATAAAGATTCCTGGAATTAGAGTTGTAACGTATGAGGAGCATTTGATGGCTCTGTGCCTGTACTTGTTGCAGTTCAAAAGAATATGGTGGGGAGGGAAGGGGCGGTGTGGAAGAATCTCATTGAAATCTATTGAATGCGGTAATTCCTACAGTGAATTGCTGTGGAGAGGATGGTTGCATTTAGATGAAAACTGAGGAGTTATTTCATCAGCCCTGCCATAGTGAATCCATGCAATTCATATTCATAGCCAAGGACGGTTGTGAAGGCTAAACCATTGATTGTATTCAAATAAGCGGTGATGGATTCTGATTAATCGGGGCCGGTTGGACGCTGGTCAAATGTTAAGGCGTGAAAGCATAATAATGGGGTGGAGATGAATAAAAAAATCAGCCATGAGAGAAAGTTGGACTAGACTTCATGGGTTAAATAGACCGATTCTGCTCCTATGACTTATGGTCTTATTGCAATCAGAGCTGAAAATAATGCTCTGAATTGGGTAGAGTAATACTATCGTTACTTCATTACTTTCTGACGCACAGGATCTACAGCATAACACAACTGCCATTTTCCGATGCCTCATGACTAACATTTTTAATATACATTTAAAATATCCCATATTCGACTTAGCAACGTTCTCGCATTTTAAAATTCATTTTGCTGAATGCTGAGAAAAAAATGTGGCCGCTTCTGATTTATCGAGGACAGCAAGAGAAAATTAATGCACGATACATGGAAGATTAATTACAGTGCAGAAGAGCTGCAGTTAAATTGTTGAAGTTCAACAGTTGAATGCTTACCGGGTACACCTTTGTTTTTGGAATATGAAAATAAGCTATGTCATTTTAAATGTTGTGAAAAATACAAATACAGGCATTGGTAGAGAAAGATGAATATTTCCAAGGGATCAGATAAAAACGAGCTACACGGATCGGGAGGGATGCAGCACAGGCTTATTGTGAAAGGAACATACTTCAGTTCAATAATCAGAACAGTCTGCGCTTTTATAGATAGTTTAGTAACACCTCCGATGTTATCTTACCTTTTTTTCCAGAACCATTTTTAGTAGAGATGGCAATACTACTGTTGACCACTACGACAACGTAGCACCGAATACAACAAACCAATTGCATTGTATTGCAGTTTGATGTCTAATCAATCTTGAAATGAAGATAAATGTCTTCTAGCAAAATATAATCTATTCGATGATGCTGAATACGCACAAGATGTAAAGTGAAGGTCAATTAATGCAACTGCATACCACAGATTAGTAGAAATAAACAGCAATAGAGTTGACTTTCTGTAAAAGGTCGGATGCAGGAGTGAAGATAATGTAAGTTGTTAACTGAAACTTTGCTCATTTCTAGATTTGTTTCGAAGGAGACAAAGTTTTGTTTTCCTAGGTTTTCCATATAAATCTACTCTATGTTTGAAATATCATTCTCGACATTTCATTGAACACACTCTGTCGTGAAATACACCTAAAGGCGAACCATCCGACAAGATGCAAAGAGGGAGTGTTTAACCAAAGGCAAAACAGTAAGACCGTGCACTTATTCAGAATAGCTTGTAATAAAATATAAATCCAGCGGTCACTCGAATAGGAGAGAAATGTCTCAGGGTTTTGTTACAGACAGACCCCTCAGCACACGGACCAGGTCGGCGCTATTCTTGCCGCTCCTGGTCCATCAGATGCACAGATAAATGTTTTTCCTCTTCGGAATCATTACTTAGCAGATCCTCATGAATCATGCAGTAATGGACAGAGTGAAAGCAGATATTTACTAGAGAACGATCGGTGACAGTTTTAGTTATGGATATGCATCGACCAAGTGGTTGAAGTAGGTTGATGAATACCATTTAGAATATGCTTGAGCAGGGTAAAAATGGTAGAGAAACAATCACGAGCGGTCCTGATGAAGTGTCCTCATCCTGTTGATCCGCTTAATTTTGCTAAACCTGCTGAATTGTTTCTAAACTTCTTATGAATTTATACAATTTTCATGCACGAAATTATTTAGCAGCACAGCCCCACTCAATCCGTTTGGCTGCGATGCAGGAAAGGTTAACTGTATCTGATATTTGATAAAATAGATATAACGTGATTTCCGCAGAGGGTTTCAGCGTCACAATAGAGTTTCTCCGTCCTATTAATAACGTCCAACTCACTGACTTCTCCCAGTATCAGCGTGTGACTACCCCCGCACTGACAGTGATTGGCGGATCCACAAAGCGGGATAGAGAAGTCAGACTTTGGGGAAAGAAGATTTGCTGTTTCCGGAATGGATCAGAGTCGGCAGATAACACCGCGGAACGTAACGGGAATTCGCCAGAAAGTCTTCTGGGGTACTCATTTTCTCATTGCTAATTATGAGTGGATTACCTTAGAACACCGTATCATGTATGCAATAAAAGTCATTCTTGTGATTTTCTGCACCGTCTTCGCTATGGTTGCTCTTCCCGGTGAGTCTCTCTCTAAAGTTTAATCATCCAACATTACTTTCATTCTAATGTGTACCACGAATTTGAAACTATTGCTGCTGTCACACGCACCAGGTATGAAATCTTCAGCGCTTTAAATTCTACAACCGATGTTGCTCACTGTGGCTCTTGGAACTTTGCTGGTGAAATGGCCATTGATCTGATTGGCACACTGTTCAATCGTTGCTCAAAATGAATTCCGTCAAAGCTCAATTTTAGCTCTGTAAACGTTGTTTCCTTTCAGTCTCTCCATCCTCCCCACAGGAATACGTGCTGCTGAATGAAGGTGTTTCATCCCGTTGTGTCTCCATTGAAATTTATCTGATCTTTATATTCCAAAAGGCAACCGCTCTGATATCTACTTCCCATGGCCACTGCAATCTGATCTCCAAATCCGCACTAGTCCAACAAGCAATTTTTCGGACTGTGTCTTCCACAAGACTGGCTCACTGCGCACCAGCCACAGTCCACGGGCGCGCTGATGCTTCGCACATGAATACCGTATCATCAAACGGAACATTTCGCCTTTCCTCTCCTCCCAGAAACAACTGTTCATTCTCGCGACGTCAAGGGAACCCCTGGTTTTGTCATCACGGTTCACCATTAGCATTTGTCCCACTGCAGCTTCATCTTCACAATATAACTATCACTTGATTCGTCCCTAAGAAAGTTTCCATTTTCCTTTCTTGCTTCCATCAAAGTGAATAAAGAATATTCCTTTATTCTATGACACAAATCAGAATGCTGTAATAATGAAAGCAAAAAGAGTCGGTCTTCTCTCAAAGGAGATATTTGATTCTGAACACACCCGCCTCTCTCATTCTCCGGTCATTTCAAAATTATTGATCTTTATATCAACCACGTAAGTTTTGG
Organism: Hypanus sabinus; assembly: GCF_030144855.1. Lineage (NCBI taxonomy): Eukaryota > Metazoa > Chordata > Chondrichthyes > Myliobatiformes > Dasyatidae > Hypanus > Hypanus sabinus. The sequence continues at coordinate 10,946 of NW_026781634.1, forward strand.
GGTTATCTCTCGAGGTTTGGGATTATTCTTTGTAGTCCGTTTAAATACTCTTCAAAAAAAAAAAAGGGATCACAATTTCCACTAACCGTCCATACGCTTGGCGATTTACGTTAGTCGTCGTCTAAAACTGATTCCAGTCTCCGAAAGTGACTCAAAAACGTCCTAAGCTGATTATTTTATTATCATCTGAGTTTGTATAATATTGTGGACTCAATTCGTGTTCAAAATCGATACATATCTGCAAACTGAAAGATTATGAAAACGCCGTGGTATTCTAACTGCCATGTGTTGATTTGGTGACGGAAGAGGAACATCCGTGTGGGTAACTAATATTTCGTCAGGAATGGGAAAAATAATGGAGGAACATGCATTAATAAGGGCCTGTGTTTCTAAACGGGATAAAGTACCATGAATTATTCCAAGGGAATAACATCTGCAGATTTAACCTTCTTTCTGTGATCACAACATTTGGTGCAGCGAAATCAGATCGTGTCCTGGACAGTACACCAACTTCTTCAAGCATCAGGTCAGATGTTTCGAATCAGTTAAGGGTCCTGTGAAAATTGATGATGTTCCACTGCACAGGATCACTCGTTCAGTGAGCAAATTCAACGAGCTACTGATGACAGCATGACCAGTGTCAGCATTTATTGGTTAATATATAGGAACGTGGAAAACTCAGATACATTTATATAGTTAGCATGCCCCTTTGCACAGTACTGCTGTAATTCCATATATTGCACCATAATGCCGCCACAAACAAATTGGCTGTTTTCCTTACAGGAGAGAGTAAAGATAAACCTGATTCTGATTTGGGTCCCTGTTTTGGTCTGAGAGAGCTGTGGGGGCAGCGAGAGGGGGATCATGTTTGAGAAAACGAGAAGGAGGAGGGGGTAGGAGAGGAAGCTAGGGAGACGTTCTGTAATGATCAGTAAAATAATTGATTCCTATCAAATAACCTGGTCTGGTGTCTCAGAGATCCGGGTGTCTGCACCTGCGACATCTCACCCCGGCCCTCCTTCTCTACCACCTGTCCCACATCTCCACCCTGTTCTTTACCTACATCCTTTGCTCCCGCCAGGTTTGTAAACACGCTATCTGTTCCACTTTGATAACTAAAGTCCTGTTTAAAAGGCTGAGGCATCCCAGCTATATTACATATGCTTCAAACTTCTGCACATTGCTTTATTACGAACCGTGGCGGGAGCCTGTCTTTGATTTGAACAGAGTCGATGTTACGGTCATCTAGTTAATGGCAAACAAGTTTTGTGGAGTTTCTATTTAATGGCCCAGCGACCTGTTTTCCCTCAACTTGTACGAAATTCACCAATAATCAGTGATCGTTTTCTGTTATTCAATGTTCTTTCATGGGAAATACGTATTCGCAAATTCCGCTCGATTTTTAACTGAACGAATTTGTGATTTAATGCTAATAATTGTTTTTCTCCACGAATATGTGCTTCCTGAGACGCAATGATTTGCCAACGTGACTACGTACAGTTTCAAATGAGATGAATTATATGTCCTTTTACCGGCGAAGGTTTCCCGACGTGTACACTCGCATTATTCCTTCTCCTCACAGTGAACCTAGTGACGATTTTAATCTTGTACCGAGGAAAATGCGGTCTCTGCAGAGTTGTCACGTGCTACCTGGTTGCCATGGCATCGGCGGATCTACTGGACAATATCTTCGTCCCGGACCTGATATTGAGCAAGATTCCGAATACTTACGCGTTATACGAAGTTTACTTCTGGCCTCTGGCTACACCAGTGTGTAACATCCATGCTGTCCTGCTTTTCATCACCACAGATTGTTCAGTCTGGTTCACTGTCACCTTCACATTTGATCGATTTATGGCCATTTGTTGCCAAAAGACGAAAACAAAATATTGCTCCGGGAAAACTGCGATTCTGATTCTGCGTACAATGTACGTAATCAGCTGTTTAAAGAACATTTACTGATATTTCCGGCTCTCAGGGTATTATGCACTGATGATTGCTCCATTCATTTGTTTGGTAAACGGGGATTATTTCTCCTTATCTATCATGATGTCTTTAGATTTATTGAATTATATTCTCACCCCTGTAATCCCATTCCTGCTGGTTCTGCTGACGAATGGATTAACTGTCAGACACGCTTTATCCACCAGCAGAGGTCGTCGGAGACTCCAGGGTGCTGACAAGGGGCAGGGTGACAGAGACCCGTAGATGGAGAGTCGCAGGAAATCCCTCGTTTTACTGCTGATCATCTCTGGCAATTTCGTCCTGCTGTGGGGACCGTACACCGTGAATTCTGCGTAGAAACGGCTATTAGGTTGCTATACATCGAATCCTCCTCCTGAATATCTGCGAGATCTGGGCTCGATGCTGCAGCTTCTGAGCTGCTGCACAAACACGGCTCTTTAAGCCGTCACCAGACAAAGTTCAGAGAACAGCTGAAGATCGTAATAAAATATCCAGTGGTTCTTATTGCTGCGAGATTAAGGCGTTAGTATTGCCTCATTTGAAGTAACGTGCAGATTAGTCATCTGCCTACACGATGGGTGAAAGTTATATAGATAAAGTAGACTGGAATATTTCACGGATGTTGCCAGGAAAGATTAGATACTTAATTAATAAGGAAACATTGAATAAGTTAGAAATATATTACTTAGTACCTGGATGATTGAGGGGATGTTCGAAAGAGATTTGCACAATTAAGAGTATGTTTATGGTAAATACAACCAGGATTTATTCTGCTGGTGTGTAGGGGACAACTACAGGAGGTCATGGGGAAAGGGTAAAAGGTGAAGGAGAGGGTGAAAGTGTGGAACGAGCTGCCATCGCAACTCATCAATGCGATTTCGATTTCTAAATTTAAAAGCGAAGATCAGATAGGTACATGGATGGCAGGGCTGCACGGATTAGTCCGCCCTTGCCCGACTAGTTCTTCCCGCATTGTAGGCAACTCCTGCAACAATGGAGCCCGGCGTTAACCTTGTTCGATTCGACACTCATTCGCTTCACTGTGATTCGCGGATGTTCCTTGCAATTAAGATCGGGAAAACATTGTTAAAAATACAATACTATGGTAAATACAACTCCAGGGCCATCGAAACCTGCTACGCTGATGTCAGATTATGGAATGATCCCAGAGTACATTGACGTGGACTCTTAACTTTCCAGTCGATATCGCTGAGATCTTCCTCATTTTGTCTACTTATTGTGCCGTGTATCTCTAGTTTTTTCACTCTATTCAGCACTGTTGTTGTTTTACCTTGTTCTATTCATTCCTCTATATAATGACTTGATTTTTACGATCAGTACACACGACTGGTATTTCACAGTATCTCGGCGTAGGTGACAATATTAAACCGATTGCAATTCCTACCATCCGCGGTGTGACACAGAACAGGTTTAAGGAAGTCTCCCCAACATGGAGAGTCGCTGGCCCTGGAGAGATCATGCTCCCATATTCAGTTCTCCTGCCCAAACCACAGACAGAAGAGAAGGTCATACAGGGGTTCGAAAATTCATAGAATACGAAAAGGTGTCACACCATTTCCGTGTCATCAATTCTCGCTGACTAGAAATTGATGATGATATTTCCATGTCCCTACGATCCAAATGTCCATCCAGATACTTCCCGTGTGCTGTCGGACTCCCCGCTCTTTTTCGGGAGCTCTCGTAAAGTGCTTCAGATCTGTAACAAATTTCCTGGTGGGGAAAAAAAAATCTAATATTCTCTGTGTTCGATAACATTCATAACATTTAGTGCCTGACTTAAGACGCCTACCTTGCCTGGATTGGATAAGAACTGGCTATCGTCTGTCAATAATTGCGATACCCTGAGCCTCATTGCGTTTCACTACAGCCGACACAGACATATCCAGGTTGTGTTCTGTCTCGGTTTATTAGCTTCCTACTGCTTTACAATGATCATACTCACCCGCACCGAAATATAGTGAAGATGTGTCTTAAGGTTCGTTCCATTAAATTCCTATGAATACAGTATGTAAAACGATATCACATCTTTCCTCTTGGATATTGTGTCTCGTGTAATTAAAGGATGTGCATATTGTAGTTTGGATGGAAATGCTGGGATGGCGATTCATTGTTAAGTGGCTCCCGGACTCAATTGTATCCAGGAAGTCGTTCTGTGCTGGGAAAAGAAATCCAGAGGAAAGACAACACACATTCTTCCGTGTTGCGACCTGCAGCTGTGTATGGATTTAAAGGTCAGAAATGACTTCTCCCTTCAGGCTCTGCATAGATCTGCTATCACTGTCATGTGTCCTCAAGTTACCAGCAATAAAACCATTGAGTCAACGAACCAGGTGGGCAAATAGGCTGGAAGGAGGCAAATGGAATTACATTCAGATAAGAGGAAACTGTTGTACATTTTGGAGGACGTATATATATTGTTTTAGGGCAACTAAGACTGCGGTGAAATGGATGGATCAAGGAATACAGATCGATAATTTATAGAACTTATCATCACAGGTAGACAAGGTCGTAAAAAAGCTTTTGGCACATTGATTTCCATACGTCATTATGTTGCGTATAGGAGCTGCGATGTTATGTTGACGTTGAATAAGACGTTTATGAGGCCTGATTAGGAGTATTTTGTGCGCTTTTGGTCACCTATCAAAAGGAAATACAGCAACAAGATGGAAGAGTGCATAGCAGCGTTACAGGGATGTTGCTGGCTCTTGAGAACCTGAGATATAAGGAAAGGATAAATAGTTTAGGGATGTATTGATTCAATAACAAGAGATTGATGCGTGATTTGAGAGAGATTACAAATTTTTAGACGGTGTAGATCGGTTAAATGCAAGCAGACTATTTTAACTGAGGTTCGGTAAGACTATTGGTTAAGGGTGTAAGGTGAAATGTTTCAAAGGAATGTTAGGGTTTTTTTCTTCACAGAGCGTCGTGAGAGCCGAACAAGCTGACAGAGTAAGTGGTGAGTGAAAGAGAAAGATTTCAACTGCTACGAACCCCGTAACTGGGTCACTTACCAGCAAAGATGGAAACGTCCGTTGAAATCTGATGATACTATTTTCAACAGTATTTATTAGTAAAAATACACAAAAATAATATCTATGTAAATATACAGATAATATACGTCGTCAATAATAAATCTAAAAGTGCGGGCATAATAATAATCAGTAAGAAATAAGCTCTATCGTTGTCTAGGGGTAAATGAATCGACCGGTAGAAATATAGAGTTCGCTGCAGTTCCACAAGCTGCCGTCGTTTGGTTGTCGCTGTGTTGCACTTTGTTGGAGAGAGAGAGAAGTAGGAATATAATGGGAACAGTTACCGCTCCGGGTTTTTCCAACCTTTATGATTTCGATCCGTCAAGTGTCTTTTTGTCGTGGCCGTTCAATTGTGACCTCTTCTTTAGATAAACCGTTCTTCCGTGGTGAGCCCGCCACCCTGGCAAGGGAGGAGGCAAACGAGCCCTCACTGGCTGTCGCTATTAAACGCTATCGTGGGATCTCTAGTCTTTCTCCTGGTGCGTCTAAAGGGTTTTTTTTCCGAGACCCTCTTTTATCCTCACTTACAGACCACTCTGGTTGTCCCCTGAGGAGTTTCAATGAATAGTACAGTACTCAATACACAATTCCGTCTCCAAGAGACAATAGCCGTTATCAGTGGTTCCGTTTCGCTGAGGTCAGGACACATTCCAAACCTTGTGTATTCTGGACGTCTCTCTCTTATTTCCTGGGTCCCAGACCAGAATTAATAGCGATCTTGCGATTCTCAAAAAGGAGAGGGCGACTTTGTACCCTTCTGCCCCTCAGAGTTGCTTCACATTCATAACACAACATTCAAATGTAATTTGGATAGGTACATAGGTGGGAGGGGAGTGCAAGGCTATGGTTCAGGTACAAGTCGAAGGGACTAGGCCGAATAGTTCAGCATGAGTACACGGACCGAAGAGACTGCTTCTGTTATTGAACTCTCTAGCTCTTTGCGAATTTTTTTCACTGGGCTCCAGCAACTAAGCACAATGTGGGATAAGATCTCACCTCTTCGCGGATTTATACTTATTTGAAGTTATCGACTTTATTGATTGAGTTTCGCAGCAGAATTTCCCCTTTCCTTTGGTGAATCCTGCAACTGTAAAATCTGTCTTCGTGACGACCGCCAATGACAAGTATTCCTTAGTTTCTAACTCTTGGTTTACATTGCAAATTTAGACTCCTCTAATTACAGCGCGTTTCACGAGCGATCGTATAACCACGATATGCTGAAAAAAAGACTTTCCACTAATTTCTCCCACGACAGTCAGTGAACTCCCTTAACCACCACATATTCTTGCTAATTTCATACTGAACAATGTATTTCACGAATGAGAGCAAACTTGCCAATGAAACAAGTATTATTTCACCGTCATTCGTGAAGATTAACAAGTACGAGGCAATTCGTTTTGTTGCTCTTCTCGAACGTCAGTGTGATCACTGGCGTAGTTTCGTTCTTCAAAATGAAACGTGACTTCAACAGACAGTATACAGTACTATCAGAGCAACAGACAGTATAAAGTACTATCAGAACAGGTAGAGGCGCATCGCTGATCACAATGCTTATTCAGAGGTATCATTAGCCACCCAGATAACGTCACTGCAGATCTACTCCCTCAATGACGTAAATGATGTTATAAATGCATTTTATTTTCAGGCCCATGAACATCGGCACAGATTATGGCTTTGCTTATTTACAACTTCCCCTGACTGAACAACCACTGTCGTTGCAAAGCCATTCACATTTCGGAGACAACAGTAAGGTCCATATATAAAGTCGTCATATAGAACAAAAGTCAAGTAAAAAATGGGACCGAACCATCACTGATCACAGACTGTGACTGAATATCTGAGCACAATCATTACATGGATAATATACGTGATTCTGAATGTCAGCTCCCCAATCGGCACAGTTAATTACTGATTATCTAGCAAGTTCCAAAAGAGCACCATCGAAATCACAATACCAAGTGCTTCTACAGCCAGTTTAACTAAGCATTTGCCGGGAAAACGAGTCGTCTTTGGGGTACTGCAAGTCTGAGCATTTGTTGATGCTTTGCTGCCGATGCATTTTTGCTAGTGGAAGGGGGGGTGTCTGGTCGTTGCTCTGTTGCAGCTTCTGCGTGGGAGGGGGGAGTTAGGGGGATCTTTGACGCTCCAACATTTAATTTTCATTCATTCTTTTGGGCATTCTACTCTATACGTGGATGTCTGTGAAGAAACAAATATCAGGATGTATATTGTATACATTTCTCTGTCTTTAAATGTCCCTATTGACACCTTTTGATTTTTAAACAGTCCTTTTCTATCCATATCTATGAGGAATGCTGTGAAATTATCCCAATTTTATTTTTTTCATTTCAGATTGTGCAATTTAAAAGAATGGTTGGAGACAATTTATTAACTTTTTCAATGCCAGTGTGTAGTTTCCGGCCAGCAGTATCCTTGTGCTCGATTCCCAAGTATCGCTAAACCAGGTAATAAAATCAGTAACATTCCACCCACACCCAACTTCTTTTGCTGACATCTAGCCACTTCTCCAAAATCACTGTGTTACCCGGCTCTTGCGAGAATGGCAGCTTTTGTTCTGTTCAGCCATTCATTCATTCTGTCAGTAGGACTCCAATCGCCATTCCCTCGATCCCCGCTGGAGGGGTCCAGTCCCCTTGTGTTTCCTGTGGCGCAGAGGGAAATCCTCTTCTACTCCTGACCAGGAACTTCCATAGGCTTCCTTAATCAATACCTGGACAATGGATTAAAAAATGACATGTCTTGAACAACCAGTCTGAGCTGTTCACCGGTCCCTCCTCGGCTTGGCCCCGAATGATCTCATCAGATTTCCGTTTCTTGACCTGGTCTGCGAATCTGGTTCTACACTATCAGTCCCTGGATTGTGCTGTTCGGAACCCAGCTTCCCCAATGGAACCGCTGGTTCCCTCGGTTTTTGCTTTTGCTACAGCTGCTGTTGCCTGTAACTATGCCAGAAAACCACAACAACAACTTGTTTTATTTCCATGTCACATGGAACTTCTAGATATTGGGAAGGGGTGATATGCAAGTTCATAGTCGGGTGTCTGAAGCTGACGGATCCGACGGTATTCCCCTTTTTTCAGGTTTAACCTTTGCAGTCTGGTGACGATTGGCCATCTCTCCATCTTTTCCCGTTTGTTATAACACCACATCATATACTCTCAACCAGTTAGGATCTCCATTAACAACTTCTGCGCAGTCTTGCCTCTCTTTAACACGAGTAGTAAAATGCCTTCTCGACGAATATCCTTTCAGCCATTCACTCACAAACATCTTGCTTCGAATTTAGAACCGGAAAAGAATCCTGGCCTTTTTAAACGCTCCCACGTCCTTCCTATAGTGACGCACCCAGCATTGAGCACAATACTCCAAATGGGGTGTGCCTAGGGTATATATAGCTGTAATATTCCCTTTTGGCTATTAATCTTAATCCCACGATTGATGAATGCCAATAAACCGTATGCCTTCATAACCAAAGAGTCAACCTGCGTAGCAGATCTTAGTATCCAATGGACTTGGATACTAAGATCCCTCTGATCGACCACACTGCCAAGAGTCTTACTATTAATACTCTATTCTGCCAACGTATTTGACCTACAAAAATGAACTACCTCTGATTTTCTGGGCTGAACTCCATCTGCCACTTCTCAGCCCAGTTTTGTATCCTATTGATGCCCCACGTTAACCTCCAACAGACATTCACACTGTCCACAACATCCCAAATATTGTGTCATCAGCAAATTTATTAATCCACCCCTCCACTTCCACTTCAAGATCATTTATAAAAATCTCAAAGAGTAGGGGTCCCAGAACAAATTCCTGAGGCACACCACTGGCCACCGGCTTCCATGCAGAATATGAACCATCTACAGTCACACTTTGCCTTCAGTGGTCAAGCCAGTTCTGGATCCACAAAGCAATGTCCCCTTGGATCCCATGCCTCCTTACATTCTTAATAAGCCTTTCAAGGGGTACCTTATGAAATGCCTTGCCAAAATCCATATACTCCACACCTACTGTTCTACCTTCATCAAAGTGTTTAGGAACTTCCTCAAAACCTCAATCAGGCTCCTAATGTACGGCCTGCCATTACCAAACTGTTCCGAATCGTATTATGCCTCTCCAAATGTTCATAAATCCTTCCTCTTAGGATCTTCTATATCAAATTACCAAGCACTGAAGAAGGACTCACTGGTCTATAATTTCCTGGGCTATCCCTACTCCCTTTGTTGAATAAGAGAACAATATCCGCAACCCTCCAAGCCTCCGGAACCTCTCCCGTCCTCATTTATGATGCAAAGATTATCGCCAGAGATTCAGCAATCTCTTCCCTCACTTCCCACAGTAGCCTGGTGTACATGCCGTCCGGTCCGGGTGGCTTTTCCAACTTGATGCTTTCCAAAAGCTCCAGCGCATGCTTTTCTTTAATATCAGCATACTCAAGCTTTTCAAGTATGTTGCAAGTAGTCCCTACAATCGCCAAGATCCGTTTCCGTAGTGAATACTGAAGCAGAGTATTCATTACATACCTCTGCTATCTCCTCGGGTATCCATGCACATTTTTCCACTGTCACAGTCGATTGATCGTATTGTCTCACGGCTTATCCTCTTGCTCTTCACATACTTTTAGAATTCCTTGGGGTTTCCCTTAATCCTGTCCGCCAAGGCCTTCTACTGGCCCCTTCTGGCTCTCCTAATTTCATTCTTAAGCTCCTTCTTGCTGGTCTTACGATCTTCTATATCTCTATCATTACCTAGTTTTTTGAACTCTTCTTCTTGACTGGATTTACATCAGCTTTTGTACAACACGGTTCATGTTCCATGTCTCATTGGAACGTATCTACGCAGAACCCCACGCAAATATAACCTGAACATTTCCTCCACGTTTCTTCCATACATTTCTGCGAGAAAAGTTGTATCCAATTTATGCTTCCAAGTTCTTGCCTGATAGCCTCATATTTCCCCTTCCTCCAATCAAACGTCTCCCTAACGTGTTTGTTCCTATCCCTCTCCAATGCTATGGTAAATGAGATAGAATTGTAATCAGTATCTCCAAAATGCTCTCCCACAGAGAGACCTGACACCTGACTAGGTTGTTTTCTCAATGCCAGACCAAGTATAGCCTCTCCTCCTGTAGACTTGTCTACATATTGTGTCAATAAACCTTCCTGAACACACCGAACAATCACCACCCCATCTAAACCCTTTTCTCTAGGGAGATGCTAATCAATATTTGGGGAATGTATTAAGATCTCCCACCACAACAACCCTGCTATGATTAAATCTTTCTAGAATCTGTCACCCTATCTGCTCCTTGATGTCCCTATTGCTATTGGGTGCTCTATAAACACACCCAGTAAAGTTATTTACTCCTTCCTTTTCCTAACTGCCACCCAGAGAGACTCCGTAGATAACCCCTCCATGACTTCCTCCTTTCCGGCAGCATGACAATATCTCTGATCAAAGTGCCAAGTCCCACCTCTTTTGCCTCCCTCCCTGTCCTCTCTGAAACATCTAAGGTGTTGCACCTGATGCCTCTGTACCATCCAAGTCTCCCTAATGGCCACAACATCATAGCTCTAAGTGCTGATCCTCGTTCTGAGCTCATCCACTTTATTCAAAATACTCCTCGCATTTGAATAGACACCTCTCAAGCCATATAACAGTTAGATATATACTTCGCCTAGTACTGGATTTGCTGCACTATGTTATTCATCCCAATGCACAGAAAATCATCCTCTTGGCATCTATTTTGCACTGTCCTCCCTCCCTTCACCCCACATCTATCTCTCTCTCCCCCTCTCTGTATATATCTCCCCCATACCCCAATCTATACAGTGACTGGTGTCTAGTCCTGTGCACTGACTCGAGGGGGTGGAGGTGGTCGGGCAGTGTCTCACAGTCCTCGCTCAATGGATATCAGTACGCTGGCCTGCGTCTCACAACCTCTCTGACTCAGGGTATATCGGCATAGACCCAGCGTTTCTTTGCCCTTCTCGCTGACGGGATACTGACCAGCATCTTTCATTCCCACTGTCTCAGGTGTATATACGTACACTGACCAGTATCTTTCAGTCTCACTGTCTCAGGACTATATAAATGAACTGACCAGTGTCTCTCACGGGCATATTTATACTCTGACCGGTAAGTCTCAGTTAACTCTCAGCAGTATATCCATACACTGGCCTGTGTCTCTCTGCTGCACACGCTGAGGGGGATGTCTGTATACAGGCCAGTGTCTTTGAGCCCCACTCTCTCATTGACTGGTATCTCTCAGTACCATTCATTCAGAGCATATCGATACTCTGAACGGTATCTCTCAGTCTCACTCTCTCAGAGGTATATCTATAAACTGCGCTGTTTCTGTCAGCCCCACACTGTCAGGGTGTGCTCAATGGGTTGAAGGGTTTTACTGGTGAACCACTGTGCCAAATCCACTACGTTTTGTAGGATTTTCTGTTTAAATGCATTGCTGTTTCCATCGCAAGCTGTGATGCAGTCAGTCAATACAGTCTCTACTACACCATGACAAATGGAGGCATTGATGGTGTCCTTCGGGAATCACTTCCAGCTGGAATGATTCCTGTGGACTGGAAATTGCACGTCATTCCACTGCTTAAGAAAGGAACTAGCCAAAATTAGTAAATTATAGGCCAATTAGTCTTCATTCATCGTTACGAAAATGTTGGAGGATGAGGTGTTGGGATAGATGATAAAAGTGGCCAAAGTCTGCAGAGGTTCCTTAAGGGAAATCATAGCTCACATATCTATTGCAGTTTTCCGAGGGAACAACAACCAGTATCAACAAAGGAGAGTCAGTGGATATTGTTTATTGTTTTTTTCATAAGACATTGGACAAGGTGCTGCACACGAGGTTGCTTAATGAGATAAGGGCTGCCAGTATTACTGGAAAGATACTACCATGGAGAGCTTTATAATACTCTAGTGAGTCTGTAATTAACTCTGGTGGCCCCATCAGGGGAAAGACATCGGTGTTTTGCAGTGGACGAAGGCGACGCTAACCAGGGTGCTGCCTAGATTAGAGGGCATGCGCTATTATGATAGTTTGGAAACACTGGAATTGTTTTCTCTGGATCGTGACAGGCTATACGCATATCTGCTAGAGTTTCCTAAGATTATGAGAGACATGGATATAATGGACAGGCAGTATTTTCCCCATGGTTGAAACATCAAATAGCAGAGGGCATATGTTAAAGATGAGATGGAGATAATTCCAAAGGACATGTGAGGTGCACAGACTTCTTACACAGACTGCGGGTGTGTGGACTACGTTGCCTGGATGGTGATCGAGGCAGATTCCTTGGGAACTTTAAAGGTATGTTAAGATCAGCACGGTTACGGTGCGGGGGAAGGTTTAAGTGGGATGATTTATTTTTACAGAGAGAGTCATGTGTCTGGGAGAACTGCGGTTGCTGGTGATTGAGACAGATACTTTCAGGACTTTTAAGACGCTATCAGATAGTCAAAAAGATGGCAGAAAATGCAGGATTTTTGGCTCTGTTGTGGTTAAAGGTTGGACAGTGTTTGGGGCCGGGCAGTGTACGTAAGGAGAATGCGTGGGGGTGGAAGGAGAGAAGGCGCCAGAGTGAGAACGATGTAAGAGTGGAGGGGGATGGACCAATGAAATGTGGGGGTGAGGGGCAGGAGCTGGAAAAGTACGGGATCAGCATTGGGGTGTGGGGGGTACTAGGTCCTGGATACTAGACCTCCCTGAGCCTGGAGGTGAGACACTGCCCTGGAGTGAAGCTCTGGACCACTACCGCGGTGCATGGTGTTTGCCAGGCAGCAGGAACCTCAGATCAAGTCTAACACCGAGACTGGAAGTTATAGCGATTTATTGATTTCATTATGACATATGTAAATTCAACAACGCGTAACCTACAAATTTGCGAGAATAAATAAGCTGTTCCAAATTCACTCAGAGTCACACACAAATAACTGACTGGTGACAATGAGTGACAGATTGAATAATCAGTCCCGTTTCTCACCATCACTCCGGATTGGGGAAACGCTGATTATAAAATCACATTTCAGGGCTGTGTCCGAGATCACTGCAGTTCCAGGGTTGCTACAAAGGTACAGTATTTATCCATTTAACGTCATCATATTGGCCAGATTGCTGAATGTACTTCCCTCAGCAAAGTGAGCAAAAGTATTCTCTCCTAGAATAATCCCACCCCGGGTCACTGGTGTCCCAGATTGAGACCCACCACTGGTCTCCTTCAGTCTTTGTAACTCCACAAGTACTCACTTAAATGAGCACTAAGACTGGGACATCCAGCAAACAGCGCCAGTCACCGGTCAGAAAGGGGAATTACATGACTGTGGAAACACTTCTGACGTCTACGAGCACTTGGTTGGAAACGAGATCCATTAGAACCATTGGGAATTAAAACTGGAGCATTGTCATTAAAGGAGACGGCCAGGAATCGAACAAAATATACCCATCCCTTGGGTGCAAATGTTTACAGCAACACTGTCAGTCCAGGTCTGAGTTTCTCCAGAGACCTCAGTTCCGTCTCCCCAGTCTCACTGAAGTGATTTCTCCACAGCCTGAAAAGGATGGAAGAATAAAGAGGAAATAAACAACTGATACAACAGTGACTGTAACAGCGGACTGGGGTTAAAATTTCAACAACGCTGACAAGCAAATATCACCGGTAAACCTATGGATCCGCTGATATTTTATCACACTGAGCATTAACAGGAACACTCACTCGATACAGGCCAGACTCGGGACTGTCAGTATGAGGTGATGAAGAGTGGGGATAGATCGGTCCGTGAGTGCGTTTGATCTCAGGGCCAGCTCTGTCAGTGAATGGTTTGTACTGAGAGCATAGACGAGATCTTCGGCACCAGAATCTGTGAGACCAACCTTCCAAAGCCTGCAGATGAGAGAGAGAGAGGGTGAACAGACACCAAGACACAGGAGAGAATACAAAACCCCACTGTTTATCTGTAACTCAATTATTATCACATTAATGTCAAATGTCAGCGACCCAGTGACTGTAAACACAAGCTCCTACAGTCTGGTACTTACCACAGTTTCTTTATTTTACACTCCGGGTTACTCAGAGCCGCAGACACCAGTTTCACTCCTGAATCTCCCAGTATATTACCACTCAGGTTCAGCTCCGTTAGTGTTTGGTTTGCGCTGAGAGCGGAGGCGAGATCCTCAGCACCAGCATCTGTGAGTCCGACATCGTTCAGTCTGGGGATGAGAGACAGAGGGTGAAGGACACACAGACAGAGACATCAGTAATTCCCAGTGTTTATCAGTAAAATGATTACTGATGAGCTTGATTTTTAATATGTTTAATTTCTGACACCCAGAGACTGTAAACACAGTCTTACAATCTGTTACTTACCGCAGTTTCTGTATTTTACACTTAGGGTTCTCCAATGCCGCAGACACCAGTGTCACTCCTGAATCTCCCAGGATATTTCCCCCAAGTCTAAACACAAAGATACAAACTAATGAACAAAGTGATTGTAGACGTGGGTATAAGATAATATCTCTCATTCCTATATTTCAGGAAACATGAAACCCTTCTGTAAATCACTGATTTAATGTCACTACAGAATGTCAGTAATTTAGTGTCAGTGTGACTGTAATTTCTCATAATCTGTCTCCTTCTCCAACAGTTAGTATAGTGTTCCTGATGTAGAATGACAGAAGGGTCAGGGTTGAATGGTGAGAGAACGTCCCTCTGAGAGGAGGCATTATGGATGGGAAAATCTCCATGTGATGTGCACACAGAGACCCCACCACAGGAAAAGTGGTGGGAAAAATTATCCCCTCAGGAGGAAGGCGAATGAGGAAGAGGGCTTCCCATAGGGGGATAGGGAATGAGGAGGTGACTCCAAGAGGATGAAGGGGGATGGGGAAGAGATTTCCATAGGATGAAGGGAGTAGGAGTGGAAGAGTGATTCCACACAGCAGGAATGGACCCAAGGGAAGAGAGATCCAGAGGAGAAAGTGGCATGAGGTAGAGAGATCCCTATTGGAGGAAGGGGGATGAGCAAGAGAGAACACCACAGTGGAAGGGAGATGGGAAAATGATCCCCACAGGAGGAAGCAGTTGGAGAATAGGGATACTACTGGAGGTAGGGGGTGGAGAAGAGAGATTCAAAAGAAAAAAGGGGGAGAGGAAATTGAGATCCCACCGGAGGCAGAGGAATCGAGAAGAGAGTTTCCACGGGGTAATGGGGATGGGGAACAGAAATATCACAAGGGGAGGAGGACAGGGAAGAGAGAAGAGAACTCACAACAGGAAGGGAATGAGGAAGAGAGATCCACTACAGGGGAAAGGGGGTGAGCAATGAAGATCCTACAGGTGGAAGATGTAGAAGGGAGAATCCTCAACAGCAAGGGGGATAGGTGTTACACTCACAAGTCAAAGGGGGTAGGGAAGAGAGATCCCCACGGGGAAATGGGGAGGGGTAGAGAGAGAACCGACAGAAGAATGGAGAAAAAACGAATGCACAGGAGGAATGGAGCTGGTACAGAGAGGTCCAACAGTGGGAATGGAAGTGGTGAACAGAGATCCCACAGGAATATAGTGATGAGAAAAGATGTTCCCACAAAAGGAGGTAATGCGGACATAGATCCATGGGAGAAGTTGATCTAAACTGAGGTCCAAAATCGGGAGAGATGCTGCCCACATGGTGACTTGGTATCAGGGATTGAGAAAAGTCACACAGGTGGAGTGATGGAAATAGTCACATACAGGGAAGGACAGGGGAGGGCAATCTCACAGCAGCATTTTTAAACCTCTCACTGGGAGAGTCAACTGACCCTCTCTTGTCTCTCAACGGGAAGAGGATGTGAAGTTCCTACACACCTCCTGCTGACAGTGTCGGTTGTTCATGATTTGATGGTCTCCAAATCCCATCAGAAAGAACCACAGATCCCTCCTGTCCTTGGGGAATTACTGACCAGTCCACTGGCCATTTGGCATAAATTTTCACAATCTGATTTACTCAGATTTTACTCAATTTCCTTCACTTTGAAACAGCACAATGGAACAGTTTAACATTTCAGAGTGAGAGAGAGATCTGGTTACCTCAACTCCTGGCACTTGTGCAGCCCCGGTCCCAGTCGCTGTATACCTTCAAACTGAATGCGGCAGTTCCAAAAATCGAGCTGTTTTATTGTATCACAGAGTCCGATGACATGAGACAGGACTGTGCAGTCAATCGGGGTTAGTAGCATTTCACAGAATGAAAGTTTTTCCACAGTTCCCAGTGTATCCTGGGCCAGTTCACGATTCTGAGATTCAAACAGGTAATGCAATGTGTTCAAGAGGTTCCTTGTATCATCTTCACCAGCAGAGTTATGTATCTGGTGCTTAACCTTGTCCTTCACCCACTCAATCACTCCGCAGATTGTTTGATGATGGAATGGACCAAGAAACTCCTCCAGGACCTGAGCTGTCATTGAGGAAGAGAGACCAGCAACAAAACGTAGAAATACCTCAAATCGCCCATCTGTGGTGTTGTGGGCTCCAGTGAGGAATTTCAGGATATTTCCTGGATGTATATTCAGAAATTGTGTGAGTGCAGCTACAAATTCTTGGATGGTGAGGTGCGGGAATGTGTATACCACACACCAGGCAGAATCCTCACTTTCCATCAGGAACCCAGACAGGAACTGGGAAGGGTGTAGAACGTAGTTGATCAAATCACCATCTGTAAACACAATCTTCTTCTCAAACACTCCTCTGAAGGCCATCTGACCAACCCTGAGTAACACATCACGGGGGTTTTCGATCTCTCGGCCGTGGTTTTTCAGGATGTTGTAAATATAGTAGGAGTACAGTTGGGTGATGGTCTTGGGAATTTGCTGTGGTTCCCTGACTCTTTGTGCGAAGAAGGGGCCTAATGCCAGAGCGAGGATCCAGCAGTAGGAGGGGTTGTAGCTCATGGTGTACAGGATCTCGTTCTCCTTCACGTGTTTGAAAACATCTGCTGCCACCGTCTCATCTTCAAAATGCTTGATGAAATATTCCTTGCGTTCTTCACGAGAAAATCCCAGGATTTCAGCCCAGACACTGATCTCTGCTTTTTTCAGTAAATGGAGCACAGTGGGGCGGGTTGTCAGCAGCACTGAACACCCTGGGAGCAGATTGTGCTGGATTAAACTGTACACTATATCAGACACCTCACACCGGAAGTCAGTATCTGTGCATGCCAACTGAGGTCTAGTGTCCCTCTGACTCTTGGAAAAATCGATTCTGTGTTTGAATTCATCCAAACCATCAAATATAAAGAGCAATCGCTTAGGTCGTTTCCAGACCTCTCTTAGAGAATTCCCAAAGTAAGGATACTGATGCAGAATCAGTTCCTTCAAGCTAATTCTGCAGGCAATGGAGTTTAAATCCCGGAATCTGAAACTAAAGACAAACTGGAATTGTTGGTATATTTTCCCCGTGGCCCAGTCATAAACAACCTTTTGTACCATTGTTGTTTTCCCGATCCCCGGGACCCCAGCCACTGCTGCTGAACTCCCAGATTTGGATTTACTTCGGGAAAAACTGACATCAAACAGCTGATCAGTCCGTATTCTCTCCAACTCTCCACGGAGATCTTTCTCTCTGCACTCTTCGTGTTCTGTGCCTCTTGCCCGCAGTTCATGTTCCACCAGTCTCCGATCACGAATGGTAGAAATGACCGTGAGCTCAGCGTATCTATCAACCAGCTGGAAAACGTTCTCCTTTTCCCTCATCAGGATCGTGTTCACTCTCAGTGTCTCAGTTTGTGCCCGCAGAGTCTCCTTGTGTTTATGTTGAACATCTTCCATGGGGACAGAGAAAGTAAGCAAAATGTTAAATCTTGCAACCGACAAAGAACTTTAGAACTGCATTTCAATATTCAACGTTTGAGGTTACATGAAATAACTTAATACTTACATGGATATCAGGAAAAAAAAGTAAAAACCTGCTGATAAACACCGGAAATGACAACGATGAATGTCCTGAAAATGTCCAATTCTCATTTGCTGATACTAATTACTGTGAAGGTGAATGTTCCCCTGATATCCCATTGCAATCCTGACTGCACTTATGTGGATGTTTTCCATTCCAACATTTCATCACTATTAAACCATTGTTTACATCATTAGCGGATGAAGTTAATGATATCCTGGTGCGGACATATGGAGAGCAGGATACTGCATTTTGGCAAAGTTACACAGTGTGGATTCACGGGTGTCCACAGCTCGTGCATCAAATCAGGCACAATGTATATGTGAAATAATCAAGTTGGGCAGCATCTGTGTAAAGAATCACAGAGGAGTGTAGGGTCGATAACCCAACGGAATGACAAGCAAGGAAATTAATAGTTTTCAGTTGCAGGGTTGGAGGAGGGGGATGCAATATGAACGGAAATCTCCGTGAACGGGACAGACCACGAGTGAGCCACTGATGTACAATAGTGGGATAGGGTGGTGATTCCTTGGTAACAGCTACAACTCAGTCTGGCATTGGGTGTGTGGAGCGCCCAATTATTGAAAACAATTAATTATTAATGTCACATATACAGCGGTACAATAGAAAACATTTTACAGGCTGTCCATATCGATCATTTCATCACATACCGTAGGTACATTGAGGCCGTACATGGAAAATCAGAACAGCATAGTTCAAGGAAGCAGTGTTGCAGTTGTCAAGAAAATGCAGTACAGGCAGACAATGAGGTGCAAGGCCAAAAGATAATTAACAGGCCAGCCTTTTGTCTAAAACTACGCTCCTAAACTGTATGCTGACATTTGTTACGATTAAACATCAGATCAAAACAATTTTCTGTTGAACTTTGTACAGTATGTAACTAACATCATTTTCTCTTTTATTGTCTTAGTTTTATTTTTAACGATAATAATGCTTGAACTACACCATCTGTACGAAAAGTGCTTTAGCAATAAGTTAGTATTATACTTTCTCAGGTCAAGCTGATTAACCCCTTGGTCTGGACATCGCCAAACACAGACATTTCTATCTAATTTGTTGGGAATTTCCAGACTGTTCTAGTGCTGTTCAGTACTGTTGTTTTCTGCGGATTTACATATGTAGGCCTAATTGTTTTACACTATTGAGCACATCTATTGGAACAATTTTTCAAACCCTGTTCTCGTCCTGCAGTCTTTCAATTCCTTCTTTTAACTCAGCTTATTTCTACTGCTTTCCACGAACTGATTTCTCTATGTTATGTGTGTGGTGTTCTTGTTATGAATTGCAAATGATTGCGTGGAGTGCTCAATCCCGTTTTCGCTGATAAAAATATATAATGAAAAGCCAACTCACTGCCTATTTGTCTCTTATACCTTTTACTCCTTTTCTCCTGGATGGTGTTAATCTAAATGGGTTCATATGTACATGTTTTTTTAATTGTCATTTACTTTCTTATTTTTCTTCTTAATATTACCAGATTGGTTTCAATCCAAGATATTATGCTAAAAGAACATGTAATTATGAGTGTTTGGTGCCATTGTTATACTTCTACCTTTTACTGTCGAGCTGCTTGGCAGATTTTCCTAAGCTTTGAAGTAAATTCTGTTGAATGTTTTCCCTTCTTCTGTGCTTGCTGATACCTCAAATACTTAGATGCTTCAGATTAATCCATCAGTTGTGTGTTGTATCCTGCTGCTTTTGAATTCTACTTGATGCACGTCACATGTGTTTTGAAAGGTTTTATCTATTTAGTGTTCTTGTTTTTTTTTTTATCCTGGCTCATTGTTCTGGATTGTCCTTTCAGTAATAATTCTCCGTGTATTGACAGCTTGTCGTGGTGGGGAACCTTCCGTGGCCCTGTGATCCCGAGAGCGATGACATCTGGAACTATGGTGCTGGTAGTGTCACCCATAGCGGTAAGGCCGAGAATGTTGTTCCTGAAAAAGAACAATCCAAACAAAATCTCAACAGTGGAACAGGCAGACAATGTTACTTCCAATTCAACGGCTGTGAAGTCAGACAAAGGCTGCAACAAATCCATCAGCTCCAGTCGTCCATGCCTTTGGAATTAGTCGGTTGATTTGTGAAATATTGTGTGCATGTTGGAGTGCAACATCAAGTACACATTAAACAAATACACGAACGGGCTTCTTCCCTCTGTGAGCTACTTCTTCAAAATGAAGAACATCACCTTCTAACTCGATGGATAGCCATGATGATCTGTAATAATGAATCCGCCGTAATGTAATTTGACTCTGAAAGCTGGATCAAGTATGTATTTATAATAAGGTACGCTGTCTACTAGGAGTGTATATATTGAAGCAAGAATTTAACATCTTTTCTTTTTGTATTTTAGATATTTCTTTGTGTTAATTTCCTGTTTTGACAAAAGGATCCTCCCTGTTTCTGGAAAGAGGTCTTTAACTCTGAACCAGACATTCAATGTTTCCTTGTCGTCATCTATTCAAATCAGATCGTGAGGATGTCTTCCGTGGAGGGTCTTGATCTTCTATCCTTTAAAGTTTAATGTTTCTTTATTATATTTTGCTCGGTTGTGTTTTCGCAAGTTTAGGGATGTGTCATATTTGCAAGGAGTGTTGAATCCAATTTTGGTTGATGAAAATATATCCCTTGAAGTTTTATCTGACATTTGTGTAGTACTTGGTGTCTGTTATCCCTCTTCCACCTTCCGTCCTAGGTAATGCAATGTTCAAAATACATATATTATCAAAGTATGTGTAAGTGATAGAACATTGACGTTCATCTCCTTTCAGGCACCGATAGAACAAAGAAACCCAAAATAAGCCATTGAAAAGCATATCTTCAAACACCTAATGTGCGAAGGAAACAAATCATGCAAACCAACGTTGTTCAGAACAAAAATCCATCAAAGAAAGTCGGTCCACTTATCCCCAGTTCCGTGCAGAGCAGAGCGAACTTTGGGGAGCTGTGAGCTGAACTGCCTAACTGTCTCAGATCCCGACACTTTTGAACTTTTCCATTCTTACTGGTTGCTGAAAATGACATTCAAACATCAGATTCAGTTGCGTTGATACGCTCTAGGCCGCTGTCTTATATCATCCTGTAGATATCTTCTCAAATTCGGCCTGGTGCTCAGATCATTGAACAAACCTCAAGATCTGTAATTTCGATACGCTGCGTGGCCTGGACCAGGTCTGTCCAATTCACCTGGCGCCCAAATATCATCCATACACAGGGATCTGTCGCTTCAATACACTCAGGGACCTGTATCCCGTCTCCTCGATTCGGCTGGCGCTCTGGTCCCTTAAGTCTGGGTAATCTCCTCGGTTCTGCCGCATCAAATTGCCTCCTAGTCCAAAGGGAAGCTATAGGCTTTCACTTAACCATTCAATGCGTCCGAGTGTGCATAGTGTTTTCTAAAACTTGTTATTTCGATTCTTTTACTCTCTCTGGAAAAACTTCCAAATTGGTAAATGGCCAAGGTGTGATGACAAAAGAATATACCATTATAGGTACAGCAAAAGAGTTTATTGCCTTTGTTTTTTTTTTAACTATTGAGCTCTGGCAGTTTGCTTGAGCCGTGAAGTAAATTCTGATGGAAGATTTCCCTTTATTGCAGAATGTTCTAATCTATTTGCTTGTTACTATCCAATATACTTGTATGTTTCACATTCCTCAACTTGTTGTATTGTTGCTGTCCCTGATCATTGAGCGAGTACTTCCTCCCTGATGGTTGCAATGAGAATCGGACATACTCCGTGTGAAGGGGTACTTTACTGCTGGATGCCGCCTCTTTTTGGCCTCGCTCCTGGAAGATGTCTTGGATACCAGGGAGGCAAGTGCTCATGATAGAGTTAACTGCCTTTACAAATTTCAGCAGCTTATTTTGGTCCTTTGCAGTGTCACACACCTTTCGACTCAGTTACAGACAATGATACAACGTCCGAATGATCTCCACGGCACACATTTAGACATTTGCTAATGTATTATGTGACATATTACATCTCCTGAAACCCCTCGTGAAATATCACCGCTGCTATGTCTTCTTTGAGGTGTTAGGCCTAGTATCAATCCTCAGAAATGTTGACACCCTGGAACTTGAAATTGTTCAAGCACTCCACTTCCTCTCCCCCAATGAGGACAGGTGTGTGCTCGTCTTACCCCCCTGAAGCCAACAAGCAATCCTTTGAGCTTACTGGCAAAAGTAAGACAAAATTCTTTCTGCGGCACCACTCAACTGGCTGAAATATCTCACTCCTATATGCCTTCTTGTCACCATCTGACATTCTGACAATAGTTGAGTCGTCAGCAACAATATAGATGGCATTTGAGCTGTGCCACGTCTCACATTCCTTGGTTTAGAGAGAGTAGATAAGTGGGATAACACAGATCCTTGAGGTGTGATATACTTGATTATCAACAAAGTGGAGATGTTATTTCCAATCGGTACAGACTGCGATTCTCCAGCTCGGAAGTAGAGGAGCCATTTGTGTTGGGAGGTACGGAGGCCCAGGTTTTGAAGCGTTTGATCATAGCTGCGGAATGACGGTGTTAAACTGCAGTTGACATTAATATTCGTATTGTCCAACTGATCGAAGGCCGCGTGAAGAGCCAATGAGATCACATCCAATGTACACCAATGTTGGCGATAGGCGAATTGCAGTGGGTCCAGGCCCTTGCTGAGACAGAAATGAATTCAAGTTATAACCGATCTCTGATAGGTCTTCATCACCGTAGATGTGAGTGCTACTGGACGATAGTCATTACGGGACCTCACCTTGCTCTTCTCGGACACTGGTACGCTTGGAAGCAGGTGGGATTGTACGTCTGCAGCAATGAGAGGTTGAAAATCTCTTCAAACAGCTCATTGGCGCATATTTCCAGAGCCCTACCAGGTACAGCTTCAGGGCGTGTCACCTGACGAGGGTTCACCCTCTGACATCGGCCTACAAGACAGATCACAAGGATCAATGGGTGCTGCAGAGATTCTCAAAGCAGTAGTTCTATTCTCCCTGTCAAAGCGTGCAGCAAAAATGGTGAGCGTCACTGGGAGTAAAGCATCATTGTAAGTAATTGTGTTAGGTTTCGGGTAGTTGTAAGCATTGTCCTGCAAACACTGCTAGAGCTGATGTGTACCAATTCCCCCTCCAGCTTCGATCTGAGTTGTTCTTTTCCTCTTGAGATAACCCTCCGTAAGTCGTATCTGGCTTTCTTGACATGAAAGCCACAGATCTAGTCCTCGGCTGATTTGAATCTCCTGGATCATCCGTGGCTTTTGATTTGGGTATGTACGGTATGGTCTCGTAGGCACATAGTCATCCACACAGGTTTTAATGAAATCAGTGACAAGTGTGTTGCACTCATCCAAACCCGAAGATGAATCCTTGAATACGGCCCTGTCCACGTACTCAAAGCAGAACTGTAAGCGCTCCTGTGCTTCCAGTGTCCATACCTTCTTGTTTCTCACTACCACTCCAGTGGTCTTTATTCTCTGCCTATACTCAGGGATTACAGGTACCGCTGTGTGATCAACCTTTCCAAAGTGCCAGCGTGGGATGGCACAGTAAGCGCTCTTGATAGTAGTATAACTGTGCTCCACTGTCTTGGTTCCTTTGATTCCACAGGTATATGTTGGTGACAATTGTTTAAAGTTTTTTTTTTACAAGCTGGTTTGCTTAAAATCACCCAAAACGATGGGGAATGCAACAGATTGTGCTGTTGACATGATCCTGATTTGGGATATACATCTGTAACAAGATGATGGCTGCAAACATCCGCAGATAAAATGGACGACGCTTGATTTTGAGATGTTCCAGGTTGGCGGAGCACGACTGGGGTAGAACCTTCACGTCTTTGCACCACAGGAACTTCATAATGATGCGTTACAAACAATACTTGTGAAATTCCTACAACATCTGATGAAGCATTTGTGTACTACAAGTACCCTATTTATTAACAAACAACAATAAGGAAGCCATTATGTATTTTTGCTGATTCGGACAATATTTTAATGGGTCATTTGTGATTTCTTCTTTAGGTCTTTTTTCTTTATGTTTTACCTTATTATAATATTTATTTTTATCGTGAGACCGTCTTAACCAAGTGGGTCAACATTCAATAGTATTATAAATACAGATGCTGTATTTAAACTGTAACACTGTCCTAGATTCTGATGGCACGTACATTCAGGCTTTGCATCTTCTGCACAATGGGAGATGGAGCAAAGAGAATGTTTGAGGTGGAAGACGGAAAAGCAGCAAGGCTTTGTGCAGGACAAGTACTGTCTTACTAACTTCAGGAGGTCATTTGGCAAAATCCAACATGGGAGCCTCATACAGAAATTAACATGCTTATAAACAGTGGTGAATTGGCATTTAGGATACATAATTGTCTTCCCCATAGAAGACAGATGGTAATGAGTCTTATTCTGGCTAGAGTTCTTTGTTCTTTAAGGATCCACACAGGGATCTCCCTGTGGACGGAGGCACAGTGGTACTGCTTTGGCTCTATCAGGCTTCGGTGAGATCAGGCAGAGGCGAGCTTTGAACGGGGAATAACTGCGCAAGCGCGGGAAAGTCGGGGAAGCTCAGCGGGGAAATCTACAAAGCGAGCAGAGGCTGAATGCGAGCTTCACTCCAGGTGAGGTAAGGCCGGGTAAACTCGTTTAATTAATCTAATTAGCTTGGTAGGTAATGGAGGCAGCAGTTAGGGCAGTTGAGTGCTCCGTTTGCAGTATGTGGGAAGTCAGGGCAAGCTCTGTTGTCCCTGATAACTACATCTGCAAAAGGTGCATCGATCTGCAGCTCCTGACATACCGTGTTAGGGAACTGGAGCTGGAGCTGCATGAACTTCGGATCATTCGGTAGGCAGAGCAGAAATAGACAGGAGTGACAGGGAGATAGGCACCCCTAGGAGTCAGCTTACAGGTGGTTGGGTGACTATCAGGAGAGGGAAGGGGAATAGACAGGAAGAGCAGAGCACCCCTGTGGCCGTTCTCATCAACAATAAGTAAACCGTTTTGGATACTGTTGGTGGGGACGACCTACCTGGGACAAGATGCAGTGGTTGCGTCTCTGGCACCGAGACTGGACCCTCAGCTCAGAAGGGAATGAGGGAAAGGAAGAGAGCAGTAGTGTTAGGGGATTGGATAGTTAGAGGGAAAAATAGAAGGTTCTGTGGGAGAGATCAAGAATCCCGGATGGTCTGTTAGCTCCCTGGTGCTAGATTCCGCGATATCTCGGAACGAGTTCTCTGTATTCTCAAGAGGGAGGGTGAGCAGCTGGATATTGTGGTCCATGCAGGGACCAACGATGTGAGTAGGAAGAGTGAGGAGGTCCTGAAGTGTGAATTTAGGGAGCTAAGTTCCAAGGTAAGGGACAGGAATTCCAGGATAGCAATCTCAGTGCCACATGACACGTGCAGGTGGGTTTCTAAATAGTAAGATAGTGCAGATTAACAGATGGGTGAAGACATGGTGCAGGGGGGAGGCCTTCAGATTTATAGATAATTCGCCGTTTTCCAGGGAAGACGGGAGCTGTTCCGTTGGGACGGTTTACATCTGAAATGGAGGCGGAGAAATAGTCTTGCAGGTAGGTTTTCTAGAGAGGTTCCAGTAGATTTAAAATTTTACGAGGGGGGAGGGGAACCAGAGTATAGGAACAGATGTATGGGAGAAGGTAGAAAAAGAAGACAGTAAATTTCTTTGTACTGTTAGAGATAAACAGAGAAGAAGAGGTGGAGAATTTCTTGAATACATTTATTTTAATGCTAGGTGCATTGTACAAAAGGTGGATGAGCTTAGAACATAGATTGATACCTGGAAATATGATGTTGCAGCTATTAGTGAAACATGGTTGCTGGATTGGTGTGATTGGCAACTAAGTATTCCTGGATTTCATTGCTTCAGGTGTGATAGAATCGGAGGGACAAGCGGGGGAGGTGTTGCGTTGCTTGTCAGAGAAAATATTACAGCGGTGCTCTGGCAGGATAGAGGAGAGGGCTCATCTAGGGAGACTATAAGGGTGGATTTGAGGAATGGGAAAGGTGTAGCAACATTTATAGGGGTGTATTATAGACCACCTAATAGGGAGCGAGAATTGGAGGAGCAAATTTGCAAGCAGATAGCAGATATGTATAGTAAGCATAGGGTTGTGATTGTGGGAGATTTTAATTTTCCACACACAGATTGGGAAGCCTAATGGTGGTGTGCCTGAGGGATCTGTACTGCGTCCCATGTTGTTTGGCATATACATTAATGATATGGATGATGGTGTGGTAAATTGGCTTAGTAAGTATGCAGCTGATACTAAGGTAGGAGCCGTTGTGGATAATGAAGTAGGTTTTCAAAGCTTGCAGAGAAATTTAGGCCAGTTAGAAGAGCGGGCTGAATGATGGTAGATAAAGTTTAATGCTGGTAAGTGTGAGGTGTTACATTTTGGTAGGAATAATCCAAATATGACATACATGGTAAATGGTACGGTATTGAAGAATGCAGTAGAACAGAGTGATCTAGGAATAATAGTGCATACTTCCCTGAAGGTGGAATCTCGTGTGGATAGGGTGGTGAAGGAAGTTTTCGGTATGCTGGCCTTTCTAAATCAAAGCAATGAGTATAGGGGTTGTGATGTAATGTTAAAATTGTTTAAGGCATTGGGAAGGTGAATTTGGAGTATTGTGTACAGTTCTGGTCACCGAATTATAGGAAAGATGTCAACAAAATAGAGAGAGTACAGAGAAGATTTACTAGAATGTTACCTGGGTTTCAGCACCTAAGTTAAAGGGAAAGGTTGAACAGGTTAGGTATTTATTCTTTGGAGAGTAGAAAGTTGAGGGGGGACTTTGATAGAAGTATTTACAATTATGAGGAGGATTGATAGAGTTGATGTGGATAGGCTTTTTCCATTGAGAGTAGGGGAGATTTAAACAAGAGTACAAGAGTTGAGAGTTAGGGGGGAAAAGTTTGAGGGTAACACGAGTGGGAATTTCTTTACTCAGAGCGTGGCAGCTGTGTGGAACGAGCTTCCAGTAGAAGTGGCAGAAGCAGGTTAGGTATTGTCATTTAAAGTAAGATTGGATAGGTTTATGGACAGGAAAGGAATGGAGGGTTGTGGGCTGAGTGCGTGTCAGTGGGACTAGGTGAGAGTAAGCATTCAGCACGGACTAGAAGGGCCGAGATTGCCTGATTCCGTGTTGTAATTTTTTTATATATATACAAACATTTTTTTTCATCAGTGACCCGAAATGAAAAATAGATGGGAAGATCAGTAAGTTTGTAGATGATACAAAGAATGGTGGTATAGTGGAAAAGACCAGCAAAGGAAATAGAGGAATATCGATTGGTTGGAAACATAGGTGTAACAAAGACATCTGATGATTAATCCATCTAAACATTAAGTGCTGCAACTTCAAAAGTAAACAGACAGAGCATTGCTAAATGTTAACGAGCAGAGAGATCTTGGGGTTCAACCTCATAGTTGCCCGAAAATGGATTCAAGAACTGATAGGATGGTAAGGAAGGTATGTTGCTTGCTCGCCTTTATTAGTTCAGATCTGAACTGGGAAGTAATGCTGCAGATGTTACAAAATTCATTTTATACTAGAACTCGCCATCCAAAGTAAAGCCTTTGTGGACAAGTTTGTAGATTAGTCCGTAAAATTACTTAGGCAAATTTGAAGAATAGCCAGAGAAGTGGATGATTCAATACAGCGTAAGAAAGTGTATGATTCTTCTCTTGGGTAAAAGAATAAAGGTGAATACTATTTTCTAAATAGGAACAAAATTCAGAAATGAAACATGACTAAGTGGCCCCCCATGAAGGATTTCCTAAATGCTGATTTGCAGATTGAGTCAGTAGTAAGTAAAGCATTTGCAATTTTAGCATTCGTTTCGATAGTATGGCACAGCTGTAATGCTGAGGATTTATCAGGCATTGGGTAAACCATATTGGGAGTACTTTGTGCAGGTTTGTGCTCAATTTGTAAGAATAGATGTGCTAGCATTGGAGAGGTACTTCAAGAGAATGATCCTGGGAATGAAAATGTTAATGTATGCAGAGCATTCTACTGCTGCAGTTTGGAAGAAAAAGGGATGCCCCATTGAATGCTTTTGAATATTGGAGGTCGATATATAGTGTACGTAGAGAAAATGTTTCCTGTCGGAGAGGATACAGGGAGCACAGCCTCAGAATAGAAGTATGTCCACATTGAACAGAGGCGAAGGAAAATTTATTTCACCAGTGAGTGGTGAACCTGTGAAATTATAGCCATAGACGGCAGTGGGGGACAAGTCATTGGGGCTAGTTTGCAGATTAAAGATAAAGGCATTAAGATTTTTTTTATTAAGTGCAATCGAGAACAATAGCCAGATCAGAAATGCTGATCAGGTCAACTAGATCTCAAAGAGAACTCTGATAGGCCAATCAGTTGGTGCACTGCTGCTGAGCGATATAACACACAAAAAAAAAATCATGCGTACATTTAGGAAACATTCAAGAATAGTAGAAATACTGGAGTCATGATGATGATGATGAAGTCTGCTGGAGAGAGACACTTATAAACATACTGTCCTCCAATATTCAAAGCGATTGAAGAATAAGGTTGCAGGGTAACACAACGTGGCAGGAGAACTTGGAAATAAAAACTAATCCCTTGCAGGAGAAAACAGCACCTGTTCTTTTTGCACTGTTTTCCAGCAGTTTAAGGACCAAGTCTAGCAGGAACATAAGTTACAGGGATAAGATAGAACAGTGGGTTTGAGAGTAATTGCGGAGCAAATTCCATGGGCCAAATGGCCTAATTTTGCTTCTAGGTCTAATGATCATGGCTTGCATCTGGAGAATTGCTTTCATTTCTGATCGGCCAACGCTATGAAGGATTGGACAGGGTGCAGAACGGGTTCACCAAGATGTTGCCTGGATCGGAGGGCAAGTGTTACAAGGAGAACTTTACAAAATTTGCTTTCTTTACTCTGGAGTCTGAGGAGAGATCTAGTAGAGAGTGGTAAAGGTAGAACAGAAAACCTGTATTCCTTACCAAAGACTGAAGTGTCTAATACCAGATAGCATTTGGTTAAGTAGAACCGGGATACATTCAAAGAACACGTGAGTATTTAATTTTTATTTCAGAGTGGTGGGTGCCTAGATGGTGATTGAGTCAACTGTTAAAGATAATCCTGGATATACATACGAATGTAAAGGCTATGGTCAATAATATCACAGAGGATGCCGATTTTTTTAACCAGATATGTGAAGAGCAAAAAAAGAGGGAACATATCCGATCACTAAAAAGTAATGCTGGAGTAACGGGGGAAATGAAATGGCTGATGAACTCAGTGAGTGCTTTTGTCGGTCATCACTGTGGAAGACACAATGTCAGGAGTGTGTTGTCTGGAGTGTGTTGGTATTCCCAGAGTGTTAGGATGAGGAATGAAGGCCTCTACAGAACTAACAGCCGGATTTGTGTAAAAAGACAATGAAGCATATTCAGGGTTCAATGAGAGTTTATTTGAGTTTCCCTTGAATCCGGAGATCAGTGAATGATTTATGGTTAAAACCAAAGAGTTGATTATGGACCAGAAAAAGGTATGATGTGGGTGCATGAATTAATCCTCGTAGAGCTATCAGAAGTAGAGAGATATGCAATTTAAAGTTCTCAGGTGTCAATTTCTGTTAGGATCTAACCTGGTTCCATCATATAGATGGGACTATAAAGGAGACAAGATACTGGCTATATTTCATTTTGGAGTTTGAGAATATTTGGTTTGTAACCTAAAACATGCAAAGCCATCTAAAGATGCACAGGGCAGAATATTCTAACAGGCTAAATCATCAAATGGTATGGGGGTGGGGTGGGCTACTGCACAGGATTGAAAGAAGCTACAGTATTGTAAAATTAAGCCTGGTTTTTGCTTCTGTGTAGACCTTACACCGTAACCTACACAAGATGCCTACGCTGTTGTGAGCATTTGTACTTGAGCGTTGGTGTGTCTGCTCTGCAATTCACTGCCAAAACACTAGTCGGTGATGGGGTTTCTATGCCACTGCATTGAGTTTCTTTGTGTACTTCAAACAGCGGCGACTTTAAACTGAGCGCATCATGTTGGAGTTGGAGCTAATAAATGTTGGAAAGGAGTTGCTTTTATTGAAACAGAGAGAAGATGTAGGAGGAGATGGTCTGTTCGACCATTGAATGAATTGAATTGGACCAAATCTCCTCAATTTGGTCCATTTTCCAATTTACGTTCTTTTTTTCCTCTCTCTCAATTCGAAAATGGCAGAGAAGAAGCAGCCAAAAATGCACAGAAGGAATTACGATGCTATCAAGTGGACCAATCACAGTTGTCGTGGTCTGTATCGCCGTGACGCAGAGTTACATTTTGCAGAGGTGTGCGTCCAGCTGCGGCGTAGGCTACAGTGTAGGGTACGCAGCTATGCCGTCTCTAAGCCATAGAATTGACCCAGAAGCATAAATCAGGCTTGTGTCAGCTCCATCATGGGTACGAGCCGTCGCACTATCCAACATATCTTCAAGAAGCGGTTCATCAGAAAGGTGACACCTATTATGAATGATCTCCATCAACCAGGACATTCCAGGTTCTTACTGCTCCCATCAGGAAGGGTGTCCAGAAGTCTGAAGGTTGTCAGGTATACACAGAGTGATTTAGGAACAGCATCTTGCCGTCTGTCATCCGATTTCTAAACGGACATTGAATCCATGGACACTACCTGACTTTTTATACGATTTCTGTTGATGCACTATTTTAATATATAAACTGTAATTCATTTTTTCTATATTATCAAGTCTTGCATTGCACTGCTCAGTTAAGTTAACCAATTTAACAAAATATGCCAGTGATATTAAAACTGATTATGATTAATTTTGATTCCCAAGTTCTGCCAGGCCACAGTCTAATATTTGAGTTGTAGTTTGAACTGTGCATTTCATCACTTACCTTTCAGTTGAGTGGGTACGTCAGATACTCCTCGGTCAATATTCAGGTATTCATCTGGATCTGGGCCTGTTTAAATCAAAAACTTACATGAACACAGAGCAAATAAAATTAACATTGTGAATTTCAATGTGACTTTGTGTTCAGTGCGTAGCTTTAATTTACCAAACTCCTCTATTTCCTTTAGTATTTTGTCCAGCTTGGGTAACACAGTCCTCATTTGCACAAAGGATTCCCACATCGCTCTCCGGGCCTGGAAGCCTTTGTCCATCACCAAACTGAGGAAGAGCCTGGAACTCTCTGTCAGGTTTCCCTTCTCTGTCTGTCCAGTGACTTTCTACAAAAGTGAAATAATAAATTTATTGTGTGGCAGGCAGAAAATATGGAGAAACTGCAGGAAAATACGTGCTCATTGTCCCGGTAGCTTCAGAACAGGTTCAGTCATTGGGCTGCCGCCTCATCCTCCAGAATCATGCTGAGCAAGAATAAGCCTTTGCTGACTCTCTGCAGTCGATGCAACGTAATTAATTTCCTTGATCTATCCATGAGCAACACGACAGAGAATGTGACAAGAACAGAAGGCAGTGGAGAGCAAGAGAGTTAGGACAATAAGAGTGATAAAAAATGGACAGCGGGCATTCACTGAACCATGGCTGAAAGAAGATCATATTTGGATGATTACATCCAATGATACACATTAGAAGCATAGAAACGTGAAACGCCTGCAGCTCAATACAGGAATTTCGGCCCACAAAGCTCTGCTGAACATGTCCTTATCTTACAATTTTCCTAGGGTACCTATATCCCTCTATTTTTCCAAGTTCCATGCACCTATCCGCCCCCACCACTGTCGCCAGCAGCCCATTCTACGCACTCACAACTCTGCTTAAAAAACCTCCTCAGTACCTGCCGACTTCCAAGCACATTAAAAGTGTGCCTTCTTATGTTAGCCATAACACCTTTTGATTGTATCGAAAGGATTGGCAAGTAACTTTGGGTAAACTCTGTTAGTTAAAAAAAATGAAGCTTAGAAAGATCCTTAGAAAGACTGTATGACGTAGAGTTATGACACCTGAATTATAAAATGACCCTGATGGAACTTATATACAGACCTCCAAACAGTAGCCAGGGTGTGGAGATTGTCATTGATGTCAGTATGCGGAAGCCGGATCTGGATTTTGTGTTGCGGTTTGAACCAAATTTCAGTAGTGAGAAGAAGGTAAAGGAACCCTTAAGAGTCAGTGATTATAATATGATAGAACCCGCCCTGCAATTCGAGAGGGAGAAGGTGAACTTAAATGATTCAGTATTACTGTGAATTAATGAAATTACAAAGGCCTGAGAAAGCAGTTGGCCAAAGATGACATCAGTTGACATGACAGCAGAACAGGGATGGCTGGAGTTCCTGGGAGAGATTTGGAAGGTGCAGGATAAATAATCACAAGGGATGAATAATTATTTGAAAGGGAAGATGAGTAAGCATAGCTCACAAGGAATTTTGTTTACTTGAACTTTCAGAGAACCTTTGACAAGGTGCCACGCATGAGGCAGCTTAACACCAATAGATCACATGGTATGACAAGAAACATAGTAGCATGGAGAAAGGATACATGTTTTTCCAATAGATAGACTTTTGGCTGACTGGCAGGAGACAAAGTGTGGGAGCAAAAAGGGCCTTCAGATGCTGGATGCCAGTGACTAGTATTGTTCTGCATGTGTGGGTTATAAGACCATTTCGTTCCGCATTATCTGGCAATGGCGTTACAAACGGAATTGATGGCTTTGCGGCCAATTTTGGAGGCAATATCAAGCTATGTGCAGGAACAGGAAACTCTGATGAAGCAGACAGTTGAAACAATACAGAGCAAATTTAACAGGGATGTTGCAGGGACTGGAGGACATGAGTAATAAGGACAGATTGAATAGGATAGGACTTTATTACTGGAACATAGGACATTGAGGGGAAATTTAATAGAGGGGAACACAACTATGAGTGTTATAGATAGGGTAAATGCAAGCAGGCTTTTTCCATTGAGATCAGGTGCTGGCACCGCAAGAGGTCAAAAGTGAAGGGTGAAAGATGAAAAGTTCATGGGAAACATGCGGTGAGCTTCCTCACTCAGGTCATGAGAGTGTGGAATCACTACCACCACAAGCGTTGGAAGGACAGATGCCTGATTTCAATAGTTAAGAGATGTTTGGATAGCTACATGACTGACTGTCACTAGGGGACAGGAGGCTGGACCCAAGTGCAGGATGCAAGCACTGAAGTACTAGGGGCAGTACAGGAATAACTAAAGGAAAGAACCGGGTGGGGAGACCAGGGCGTGCGAAAGAGACGGGCGGTGCTAGGTAACCCTGGGGTTCTGAGACTTCGTGGCTAGGCTGGCTCTTGGAGTCCTTGGCTAGGCAGGAGAGCCCCCTGGGTGGCCGCATAACTCCTGGGCAGGACTGCCTCACAGGCAGGAACAAGGAGGCCTGGGCAAGGCGCAGAACACCTGGGCAGATGCGGGCACAACCCATGGGGAGCAAAGTGTAGGAAGGGGCAGAGACATCAGGGTGGGCCGCATACTCCTGGGCAGGGCTGCCTCCCAGGCGGAAACACGGAGGCCTGGGCAAGAGGTGGGACACCTGGGCAGGTACCGGACACCATCCATCAGAGGTGAGGGGTAGGAAGGGAACAGAGTTTCCCCACAAGGCAAAGACAGTCCGGTCTGCTACCCGATGGAGGCAAGGGATCGGAAGGGAACTTGTTCCGGGGTGACTGCAAGGCTGACTCACATAACTTGAGGGTGAAGCCATGGGCCCTCCAAGCCGGGACGACCAGAACAAAGAGAGCCAATCAGACGAAACAGCTCAGAACATGGCAAACCAGCTCGTACAAGGCAACCAGCAAACAGGATAAAACAGGTTCAGAGTAGGACAACGACAACCCCATCCCCAACCCCAACCCCAACCCCCACAACTAGGCTCAGTCCCAGAGTCCCTTATATCCAACTGCCAGCTGATAGGCAACAGGTGCACATTCTTAAGCCAAGATGATCCTGTTTGGCTCCAGGGTGACAGGAGGGATGGCTGCAAGACCCGGAGTCCGGTGTCTGCGGACCAGATGAAGACCCGCAATGCGGGCACAGGAACGGACCAGAACAGTACCCCCACGCACACCTCCCCCCCCCCGTCCAAGGGAGCCTCCAGGCGACCAAGGAGAGTCTTTAGGGCTAGAGAAGTGTGGGTAGGGGGGAACGTACAGAACAGAGAGAACTGTAGGGTGACGGGAAATAGACTCCAGTGTCTGCCTTTCTGGGTCCATGCTGGAGGGGTCGTTCTGTCACTTGGAGACAGGAGGCTGGACCCAAGTGCAGAAAGCAGGCACTGAAGTACTAGGGGCAGGACAGGAATAACTAAAGGATAGATCCAGATGGGGAGACCAGGGCGTGCGAAAGAGACGGGGCCTGTTAGGTAATCCTGGGGTTCAGAGAGAGTTCATGGCAAGGCTGGATCCCGGAGTCCATGACTAGGCTGGGTCTCGGAGTCCGTGGCTAGGCTGGGTCTCGGAGTCCGTGGCTAGGCTGGGTCTCGGAGTCCGTGGCTAGGCTGGGTCTCGGAGTCCGTGGCTAGGCTGGATCCCGGAGTCCGTGGCTCGGCTGGATCCCGGAGTCCGTGGCTAGGCTGGATCCCGGAGTCCGTAGCTAGGCTGGATCCCGGAGTCCGTGGCTAGGCTGGGTCTCGGAGTCCGTGGCTAGGATGGGTCTCGGAGTCCGTGGCTTTGCTGGGTCCCGGAGTCCATGGCTCGGCTGGGTCTCGGAGTCCGTGGCTAGGCAAGAGAGCCCCTGAGGCGGCTGCATAACTCCTGGGCAGGACTGTCTCCCAGGCAGGAGGCCCGGGCAAGACGCAGAACACTTGGGCAGGTGCAGGCACCACCCGTAGGGAGCAAGGGGTAGGAAGGGGTAGAGACCTAAGGGGGGCTGCATACTCCTGGGCAGGGCCGCCTCCCAGACGGGAACACGGAGGCCCGGGCAAGACGCGGGACACTTGGGCAGGTAGTGGGCACCACCTATCAAAGGTGAGGGGTAGGAAGCGGAAAGAGTCCCCCCGTCAGGCAACTGCAGTCCGGCCTGCTACCCGACGGAGGCAAGGGATCGGAAGGGAACTTGGTCTGAGCTGGCTCCAGAGCTGACTCACAGAACTTGAGGATGAAGCCATGGGCCCTCCAAGCCGGGACGAACGAAACAAACAGAGACAATCGGACGAAACATCTCAGAACATGGCAAACCAGCTCATACAAGACAACCAGATTCAGAGCAGGGCAACCCCCCCCCCCCCCCCATCAGATTTGGTCCCAGAGTCCCATATATCCACTTGCCAGCTGATAGGCAACAGGTGCACCTTCTTAAGCCAAGATGATCCTATTTGGCTTAAGGCTGACAGGAGGGGAGGCCGCAAGACCCAGAGTCCGCGGTCTGGAAGAAGAACCGGAATACCACTGGTAGAGTAATAGAGGGCTATTGCCTGCGTGTAGGTCAGTGGAAGAAGGCAGTGTAAATATGTCAGCATGTAGTTGGGCTGAATGTCCTGTTTCTGTTCTGTACTTTTCTGTGACAATGAAAGCTCAGCCACTCATTGTTTGGAAATTCAGATAGAGACCGGAACAGGTGTGGCTAGCAGGTTTTCCCTCTCACAGTGACTGTAGTGACGCCAGTGGTCCAATTTACAATCTGTTAGCTTAATATTCATCCTGGATTAATGACTTCAAGTGAATTTGATGGGAAGTCCGGAGAAGATGCAAAATTAGTTTTAAACTGAATGTCTGTTCAACAGTGCTAATGCACTGCCATGGCCGTTTAGAACTCTGAGAAAGTGTAGATGAATTTTGATAACTATTCCTTCAGATACCAGCAGCTCTGTGACAATACACTAAATGCACTCACCTCGTTTTCTTCTCTACTAAAATGTCCTTCCTTTGTCAACGTCCAACTGAGCCTTTCAACCATTTCTTCAATTGCTTGTTTCAGTCTATCCCTGTAGAAGTCTGTCATTTGGTACAGCCTAGTGTCGTCCCACCGCGTTAGGTCAGAGATTGTAAACTCTGGATTTGTGAATATAAAAAGGAGAAAGCAGACAGTAACTCAAAAATCCATCATCTCTCTTGCTCTCACATCACTCAGTAAATACATCATGTCTGCAATCTCAGCGTTCACCTGCCTTCAGCTACGAAAACAGATTTTGTCACAATCTCCAACACGGGCCTTAAAACCAACTCAACCATGCTTTGGGCATTAACTTGCCAAAGAACAAAATTACCAGAAAACAATTCTCCCACCCCAGCATTCACCCAGATCAATTTAGGATAGGCAATGTAATTCTGTGTATGTCACTGATACACGCTTCCCAGAGATACATTTCCTTAATTCACGTCGCGAAAACACTTTCTTTATCTGGACAGCGGAATCTCCTCAAAGACACATCCTGGAAGCCCTCAGAGCAGGTAGTGCATTTCCGGTAGAGGGGTAATGGATGAACCACTACACCTTTTGCACCTCATTCACATGATAAAGTCTCCTCTGCCAACAGTCCGACAAGGCCCGACATTCTCCCTCCTCCCTGCCTCATTCTGCGATCATTTCATAGGCATCCGTTAGTCTCGAGAGACCATGGATTTGCGCCTTGGATGGGTCTTTCCAGGGCGCAGGCCTGGGCAGGGTTGTATGGGAGACCGGCAGTTGCCCAAGCTGCAAGCCTTCTACTCTCCACGCCACCGATGTTGTCGGAGGGAAGGGCACTAGGACCCAAGCAGCTTGGCACCGGTGTCGTCTCAGAACAATGTGTTGTTAAGTGCCTTGCTCAAGGACACAAACACGCTGCCTCAGCTGAGGCTCGAACCAGTGACCTTCAGGTTACTAGTTCGACGCCTTAACCACGTGCCAACATTCTGCGATCAAATCACCCTCATATTTTACTCACCCTTTCCGTGCTGGGGACTTGACAATTCCATGTTTGATGCATCTCCGTGCTGACAAGCAGTCAACTTACTAATTCCAGTTGCATTGTCTTGATTAGTGTCGCTGTCGCCACTGTTTCTGGACTGGCTTTGTTCGTCCTCCTCTACACCCGGAGTACATTCCATTGGGACATTCCTCTCAATCTGATCCTGCTTTGGTACCTTGTTTCCCATGACCCGATTATTTTCTCTTGATGAGCTGCCTGGCAAAATTCTATTGAGTAATTTCTGTACCCGTTTTGATTTCCCACCTGAAATAAAGTATGAATTACAGTTTATACTGGAGTGATTTAGAGCTTTGCAGAATAATTACTCACAATAGGTGGCTGCAGTGGAGTCGAGATTCTGTCTGATCAGGTTTGGAGTGGGACTGTGCTGGTGAATGTGAACCACACGTCCTGCCAGGTGACCATCGCGATAAACTGGTGTCAGGACACATCCACTCCCAGAAAGAGAACAGGATAGACGCAGTAATACTGATCACGGGATGCTGAGTATTTCAACACACTGCTGAACAGAGAACCTTAATAGCAGCAGTACAGCTGATAGAGGGACATATTACAAGGTTTATCTTCCAGAAGCACTCCTTGTTGGGGACTTGACAATTCCATGTTTAATGAGCTTCCAAGCTGAGAAATACAGTGTATACTAGAATAATTAAGAGCAAAGAAAAACAAGGATTCACAATGAGTGGCTGCAATGGAGCAGAGATTCTGGCTGATCAGATTTGGAGCGGGACTGTGTTGGTTAATGTGAACCTTCCAGGTAACCGTCATGATAAGCTATCATCTACTCCCAGAGAGAGAACAGGACAGACACAGTAATACTGATCAATGGATGCTGAGTATTTCAACACACTGCTGAACAGAGAACCTTAATAGCACCAGTACAGATGATAGAGGGACATATTACAGGGTTTATCATCCAGAAGCACTCCTTGTTGGGGACTTGACAATTACGTATTTAATGAGCTTCCAAGCTGAGAAACAGTTGTCTCACGTGTGCTGATTGCAGGGACCTGATCAGTGTCGGTGCCACCACTCTCTCTGGGCTGACTTTGCTTCTCCTCCATTGGGGCATCGGTCTCCATCTGACTTTGATTTGATACATTGCTGCCCATGTCCCGATCACCTTCTCTCGATGAGATGCCTGGCAAAATTCTCCTGAATACTTTCCGGGCCCGATTTAATTTCCCACCTGAAACAAATGATGCATTACAGTGTATACTAGAATAATTAAGAGCTAAGAAAAACAAGCATTCACAATGACTGGCTGCAATGGAGCAGAGATTCTGGCTGATCAGATTTGGAGTGGGGCTGTGCTGGTTAATATGAACCAGCCAGGTAACCATCATGATAAGCACACATCTACTCCCAGAAAAAGAACAGGATAGACACAGTAATACTAATCACTGGATGTTCAGTATTTGAACATTCCGATGGCCAGGGAATCTTAATGGCACCAGTACAATGATGCTGGGGCATATTACTGGGATGATCTTCCATAAGCAAAGATACACCCCCCTCCCCAAAATCACAGGACACCATGCCTTCTCTCTGAGCTTGGGACTGCTGTGGCCTGAATGTTGCCAACACACTCTCTGAAATTTACTTCAACTTCCTCACAGAGACACCTACATCTTGTCAACAATTTGCAAATCCTATTGATGTTGATGTCTTCTAGTACCTTCACACACACTGCACCGTAATATGTATTTGTAAAATTTACCGTGATTTCCTCACTCTTTTTCTGTTTTAAAGGTCACCATCCACTATCAGTGAGGTCAAGAACCGGTGAATTATTCCGTGTCCTGCATTAGCAACGTCATTGTTAAATGTAAATATACGTACAATGTGCTATCTGTACATTGACAGTAGAAAAAAGAAATGTAATAGAATCAATGAAAGATTACAAACAGTGCTGACAAGCAGCCAATACGCAAACTCCATTCTTTGCAAATACAGCAAACAAATACATAAATTAATGAAGGGCATGAGAACAAGAGTCTTTGAGTAATTCGAAGGTTGTGTTCAGTGTTGCGGTGAGTAAAGATATCCGCTATTTCAGAAGCCTGATAGTTAAAGGATAATAACTGTTCCTGACCCTGCCAGTGTGAGAACAAAGACAACTGTACCGCCAGCACGGGGGCTACTTGATGATAGTGGCTGCTCTCTTTTGACTGTTCTCCTTTGTGGGGAGGGCTTATTGACGGGGAAGGGTTTGGCAGTGATGTACTGAACTGCATCCAACAATTCATACAGGCTTTGTCATTCATTGCCATTAGTGTTTCCATGCAAGACCCTGATGCAGCCTGTAAGGATACAACCATTGTGCCTCTTTAAAAGTTTGTATAAACTTCTCACCTCACCACGGGTGAACATTCTGCCTTCACTTGCTCAAACGCTAAATTAAACCATTTAGACAGTAAACAATATTGAATAGACCACCAATTACCTCATTCTCCACTGATGGGAAGTTCAAAGTTCAATCCTAATGATAAGGACAGATTGTGGGAAAAAATGCTTCAGTAACGACATGACAGTCATGAAGCTCTGCTACAGGGAGTAAAGTCCCAATCTCTGCGGACCTCTCCATCTAGATCAAGCCCTCCACTCGTGATAGTATTCTGAAAATCTTTTCCGTACCCTTTCCATCTTAATGACATCCTTCCTCTGCCCTATCTCCATGCATAAACAGTTTCAGGGAAATGTGCATCGATTCTTTTGGTTCACTCTGTTTGGCAACACCTTTCATGTCCCTACTATTTACCGTGCATGCTCTGCCCATACATATTTTTGCAAGTACGCCCTTGCAAACTCTGAAATGCCCTGTATTCACCCAATCTCTAAAATCCTGGAAGTGTTCCAGGTCTTTTATTAATGGAAGTTTGAGGCGTCTTCCACTTCTGGACATGTTCAGAGATAAAACAGACGCTGACTATTCCCTGGAGTGTTTCCTGGAATGTGACATTCTGTGCTTAATTGATTTTGGTGCTGCTGCTCCTTTCATTCAGGTGAAGCTCTGCATGGTGACCGCTGTGATTTGACCATTATCGGTGTCACATCCCTGCTCTGGAACTGTTGGATTGATGAATTATTCAAAGCGGCCCCTTTGCAGTGGGATCAATGACCCTGATTGCTGAAACTCTCCTGTGCTCAGTTCACATCTGTGTATGTTTCCTTATCTTAACCACTGAGACCAACAAAACAGAAGTTCCATCGTACCCAGTGATTATACCTTTGTCCATTGTGATTTTGACTGATGATTGTTGATTGTCATCTTGTTTTTTCACTTTGGTACAGGTGCAGGAAAGCTCCACCTGCTGGTGATCCTCTGAATCACACACAAGGAAGCCGTGAATCAGGGAGAGTGCTAATAATAATAATAATAATAATAATAATAATAATAATAATAATAATAATGTGATTGATCCAAATGGAAAATTCTTTCATTATAGCAGCAACATTTAAAAGCACACTTAGCAGTGTGCTTACCTAATAATAACTGCTGAATAATAATACTCAAAAATACTATACCAATAATAGTGAACAAGATAATAAAGCAAAGACTATTGTACTATAATGTGTGTCTACCCGTCGTCGAGGTAAACTTGCATATTATTGCATTTGCAAATATGTCTGTATCCATCTCCTGTATCAGAGAAGCAATTTGAACTTTCACACCATGTCTGTATATCTGTCCAGTGATATCGGGCTCATCAGAATGATAGAGTCACAGAGCAGTGGAGCACGGATACAGACCCTTCAGCCCAACGAGATCATGCTGATCACAGTGACCACTGAGCTGGTTCCAATTTCCAGTGATTGGCCCAGAGCACTCTCTTCACTCCGCATGCCCATCCAAAGCCTCTTAAGAGATATTATGTTCCCGACCTCATCAATTTCCTCCGACAGCTCACTCCACATAATTACCAACCTCTGCATGAAAATGTTGCTGCTTGTGTCATTTTTAAACTGTTACCCACATCCGAATTCGACTTCCCTAGTTTTGGCCTCCCTTGACCTCAATAAAAGGCTGTTAACATTGACCTTATTTCTGACTCTTACAATGTTATACATTGTGTAAAGACGCTTCTCAATCTCCTACATTCCAAGGAGGAAGTACCCAGCCTGGGATCTTCTCCATGTAACTCATACCTGTAGTCTGGGCAACATCTTCATAAAGCTACTCTTTACACTCTTTTCAGCTTATACACAACTTTTCAATAAAAGGACAATAAAATCTGCACGTAGCTCTACAAGCACAGCCTCAGCAGATGAACGTTCTTCCATCTGCTCCACCATGTATGGCTGAAACTGGATCCCACGGACCATTCAGGAAACTATAAAATTTCACATTAAAGCTACTCACGGATTTGGTCTCCACCGCAGTCTGTGGCAGAGCATTCTACAGATTTGTAAACTCTCTGGTGGAAGAAAATCCTGTCCTAAAAGGTCACTTCTCAATTTTCAGGCTGTGCCATCCAGACCTGAATACCTCACTACAGGAAACATCCTTTCTATATCCACACTACTTAGTCCTTTCAGCATTTGAAATATGTCAACAAAAATCCCCCGTATTATTCTAAATTCCAGTGAATACTAGCCCAAAGCTTACAAACGGTCCTCATATGTAAGCCCATTTATTCCCAAAATCATCCCTGTGAATCTCCTCTGGACTCTCTCCAATAACTGCACATCCCTTCTGAGATATGGGGCCCAAACTTTTGATAATAATCTAAGAGCGGCCTGCCAGTCTTACGAAGCCTCACTATTTTCTCCTTGCTTTTGTATTCTATTCCGCTTGAAATAAATGCCAACTTTGCATTTGCCTTCTTTACAACAGACCTGTAAATTTTAACTTCTGGTTGTCTTGCATGATAACATGCAAAACTCTCTGCACCTCTGATATTTGAACCTTCTCATTTAGATAATTACCCGCACTATTGTTCCTTCACCAAAATGGAATATCATGCATTTTCCAGCCTTGTATTACTTCTGCCAATGGTTTTGCCATTTCTTCGAATTTGTCGACTTCGCACTGCAATCTCATTAATTCCTCATCACCACCTGTCTCCCCGCTTATCTTGTTATCATGTGCAAACCTTGTCATAGAGCCAGAAAACGTGA
Source organism: Hypanus sabinus (assembly GCF_030144855.1). NCBI lineage: Eukaryota > Metazoa > Chordata > Chondrichthyes > Myliobatiformes > Dasyatidae > Hypanus > Hypanus sabinus. The sequence goes on from NW_026781634.1 coordinate 53,008, forward strand.
AAAATTAACTGTCACATATTGACCCTGAGGAACACCACTCTACAAGCGAAAAGGCCCCTTTATTACCATAGACTGTCTCCTGCCTGTTCGCCTTTCCTACATTCATGCCTGTGCCTTACCTGTAAAGCCGTAAGATTTTATCCTGTTAATCAGCCATATATGTGGCAGCTCAACAAATGTGTTCTGAAAATCCAACTAAATGGCATCCACTACTCCATTGTGCACCCTGCTTCTTACTTCTTCAAATAGCTAACTGTTTTGTCAGGTATAATTTCTCTTCAGAGAAACCATGCTGACTTTGAGTTGTTTTATCATTAGTCTCCAAGAAACCCGAAATCTTGTTCTAAATAATAGACTCTTACACTTTACTGCGGTACAGCTCACCGACCTACAATTCCCTTTCATTTGCTTTTCTCTATTCATTTTTTTGTAATTCAATGTTTTATTATAATTTATTCTTATTTTACAGAGCAGATATAGTACAGCATATTTAACCAGCCATCCCATGACAGGAAAACATATAAAACTAAGAAACAGAAAATAAAAACAACTTCTAATTTAAGTTTAACCAAAATTGATCCCACACGTCTTGCACTTTTCCCTCACTGTTAATTCTTCCCAACATGTGTTCATATGATGAAATCTTAACCATTTCCTCAGTCCATTCCTTCACAGTGGGACATCTTTTTTTTTCAAGTTTTGCAATATAATTCTTGCAGCTGTGACGAGACCAACCTGGAGTGACATTTACAATCCTCCAGTGCTCCGGGACCAAGCCAGAATCAAGAGATTCTAGAAAGATTGTGACTGTTACTTCTTCCACAATTGTTCTCAGGACTTTGAGATGTAGTTGATCTGGTCCAAGTGATATACACCTCAAGAACTTTGAGTTAACCCCAGCATGTTTTTCCTTTGTAATAGTAATGACATTCACGGACGTCTGGTACACTGCTTCGGTCTTCCACTCTGAAGACTGATGCAAAGTACCCATTAAGTTTTTTTTTCTTTTTCAATCTTTTTATTAAATTTCAAATTAATAAACATAACAATATTGATAATGGTACATAGAGGTCGGGATTACATTAATAACGTTTAACATGTAAAAATATATATTTCAAGTAACAAATGCAGTTTAGCCTCCCAGTATCTTAGTAATTAACCATGAAAAAGGTATTTATAAAAAGAAAGAAACAAACTAAGAAAACTAAACTAAAAAAAACAAAGATTGGGCTGTCATAGTTCATTGGCTAAAATTATAATTTGTCGTTAACTCTGCTCCGCTATATATGAACAAAAAAATTACTAAAAAAAGATTCAGAAAGTGTTAACTTGCATCATATGAAGAAATTGAATAAATGGCCTTGAAGCTTCTTTAAATTTAACACAAGGGTCCATCGTACCAGCCCTATTTTTATTCCAAATTCAGACATGCTATCATTTATGGAAATCATTGAAATGTAGTAGGAGGTTAGAATATTTCCATTTAAATTAAATGGATTTTCTGGCTATGTCACAAAAGCAATTAAACGACAAGCTGATGAGGATAAATGACTGGAGTCTATCACTGGTAGTCCAAAGATTGCAGTAATAGGATGAAGTTGTAAATCAACACTTAGAACTATTGAAATAATATCAAAAACATCTTTCCAGTATTTTCCCAGAAGTGGACAAGACCAGAATTCAATAGAAGGAAATTACTTCAGAATTACATCAATCACAAACAGGATTTATATAATGTGATCACTAATTGTCTATGAAGTGGCAATGTCCCATGTTGAGGCAAAGGAACGGAAGATCAACAAGTATGTGAAGAAGTGACTTGGAGTACAGAGCAGCCTCACTAATGTTGCAATCCACAGTAGCCAGACAAAGCTTACGATCCCAGTGCAATCCATTGTTGAAGAGGTCAGGTTAGCCAATGTAGGATCATTCCTGATGCTTTGAGACTCAAAAGACCCTGTCGTCAAGAACACCCAGCTGGATTTGAGATCAGGCAGGAAGTGGTCAGCCTGGACAGCAGCTGATGAAGCAGAGTCTAAATTGAAGCAGAAGGAGATGGTTGGGGCTACCCAGCTAGGCTGCCAGGGACCTGGATGGACAACACACAAGTGGTGGTCATCTTCTACAGGTAAGGAGCGCTGTGAGCTTGCAACGCAAGAAATATGAGAGGTAGAAGTGGATAAGAGGTTAGCTAAAGCAACTGGCCTAACCAAACAAGGGGCTTGGACCTGGTGGGAAAGTGTTCAACAACAACATCTATCTTGGAATATTCTGTGGCAGAGGGAACTGCTCCGCATTTCTTATCTATACAGAGCAGTGTATGACCCGCTCCAAACACCTGCCAACCTCAGTACCTGGTATGAAGATAAGAAAGACAGTTGTGCTGTTTGTGGCAAGAAGGGATCACTTCAACGTATCTTGAAGTGCATGCAGAGTCAATCTTTCCAGCGGCATGTACACTTGGAGACGTAGCAATGTTCTCAAAGTTGTAACAGAAGCGGTTGAGCAGAGAGTACTGCAGCACAACTTACCTCATGCCCCATGCTGCACAGAACATCACATAGCATTTGTGAAAGAAAGCTCCAAGTCAATGGTGTACAGCGCAGGTCCACGATCAAGCATGCTTTCTTCAGCCAATGATTGGTGTGTCAAGGCCAACCTGGATGGGAAAGGCAGTTTCTGGAGCCAATAGTTTTCACCACATTGCATCCAGATATAATCGTATGACCTCACATCAGTAGCGAAGTGGTTATTGGTGAACTCACAGTTCCCTGGGAAGACAACATCGATGAATCCCATGAGCGCATAACCAAGTATGCAGAGACATAGGGTTGAAGGTCTCATGCTATCCATTTGAAGTAGGGTGCCGGGGTTTTATTGCGTTCACTTTCCAGAAGTGGCTGCCTGACCTTGGCTTTACCAGAAGAGAGATCAAGTCAACCAGCAGGGCTGTAGCTGAAGCAGCAGAGACAGGATCATCATGGGTATGGATCCAGTACATCCAGAGGGGCAGATAGTCGGACACCTTATCCATCTCTTGTAAGCTATTCAGTAGCTGCATAGATACCTGAAGAGTAGACTATCTGTTGGATGGAAGCGACCAACAACTTTGATAGAGGCAGATGCCAAGTTGTTAAGCTCACCAGTGTTTTGGCACTGCTGGCCCACCACCTTGAGGGAGTCTTGATCATAAGCGGGCCGAACTCCTGAAGACAGGTGGCAGACCAACTGATGATCCCACTGATGATAGCACAGGACAGTTAACATCTTAGTCCACATGTATTTTCGATTCTTATGACAGTAAAAATGAGCTTACTTATTCTTGGACGTATCAGCCCTATGAACCAACTTAAATTTTATTAATGCGTGTCTGGCACACATTGAAGAAGTATTAACTAGTTTAAAAATGTTCTCCCATTTCTCTGTACATAAAGATATTTGAAGTTCTCTTCCGCACTCATTCTTAATTTTATCATGTACCCAGACATATTTTCATAATCAGATCATAAATAATTGCTATTAAACTCCTCTAATAGGGGTTTAAACCTATTTTTTCTGTAACTTCAATTTGATGTGATATCAGAAAGGTAGGTAAAGTAGCATTCAGATAGATTCCGCTCTGTAAATATCTGAAACAGTGTGATCTAGGCAAATTATATTTTTTAGACATCTGTTCAAAAGACAAAAACAAGCATCTATGAATAAATCATGAAAACATGTTATTCCTTTTGTTTTCCATTTTTTAAAAAAGCTTGATCAATTCTAGATGGTTTGAAAAAATATAGATGTAATAGGACTTGAAGGGATAAATTGATTCAATCCAAAAAAATTACGAAATTGAAACGATATTCGTATTGTATGTTTAACTATTGGATTTATCATTTGTTTATTCAATTTAGTAAATACAAATGGAAGCACAGCTCGTCAAGTAGAGCCAATGAAAACCACTCTGCAGCCTCCCGCTTGAGCTTCATCCATCATCGGGATTGAGTTTCATCCAACTCTTGCATCCAAAACGTTAAATATCAAATATGAATTGCCCAGTAATAAAATCTAAGATTCTGCAAAGCCAAACTGCCTTCCTTTTTTTTGATTTCTGTAAGTATTTACACTTAACCTGGATTTCTATACTGCCATATATATGAAGAAATTTCAGAATCAATCATAGCAAAAAAGATTTGGGAATGAATGTTGATACCGCCTGAAATTGATACAGGAATTTAGGTAAAATAAGCATCTTAATCGCATTAGTTCTACCAATCAAAGATAAAGACATTGGGCACCAGGTCGCAGATGAAGTTCAACCTAGATAAGGTTGAAGTGGTTCATTTTGGTAGATCAAATATGATGGTAGACTCTTGGCAGTGTGGAGGATCAGAGCGATCTTAGGGTCTGAGTCCATAAGATGATCAAAGCATCTGCACAGGATGATTCTGTGGTTAAGAAGGCGAATGGTGTATTAGCCTTCATCAATAGTGGAATTGAATTTAGGAGCCCGGAGGTGATGCTGCAGATATATAGGACCATAGTCAGACCCCACTTGGAGAACTGTGTTCAGTTCTGGTCGCCTCGCTACAAGAAGGATGTGGAAGCTATAGAAAGGTTGCAGAGGAGATTTAAAAGGGTGTTGCCTGGATTTGGGAGGGTGACTTATGAGAATAGGTTTAGTGAACTTGGCCTTTTCTCCTTGGGGTGAACGAGGACGAGAGATGACCTGATAGCGGTGTACAAGATGATGAGAGGCGTTGATCATGTGAATAGTCAGAGGCTATTTCCCAGGGCTGAAATGGTTGCAACAAGAGTATACAGCTTTAACGTGCTGGGGAGTAGATACATGGCAGATATCAGGGGGAAGTTTCTTTACTCAGAGAGTAGTGAGTGTGTGGAATGGGCTGCCGGCAGCATTGGTGGAGGCGGATGCGATGGTGTCCTTTAAGAGACTTTTGGATAGGTACATGGAGCTTAGTAAAATAGAGGGCTATAGGTAATTTCTAAGGTAGGGACATGTTTGGGACAACTTTGTGGGCGGAAGGGCCTGTATTGTGTTGTAGGTTTTCTATGTTTCTCTTCCCGATACAATCTCAGCAAAGCCCAAATAATTGCTAAAGTCATTTTCACTTATATGTAGTAACTCCTACAATAAATGCAATACAATTTTGACCGACCTCCCTCCCTCCCCACTGCATCCCAGTCCTTCTCTATTTAAACACACTCAGGGTTTCTGCTTCTTCTACAGAAGTGGGTGATCTCAAATTTCCCACATTGGGCGCCAGTTGACCTGTTGTTCCCGCTCAGTCCTTTTGCCCCTAAAACCTCTCGACAAGACGCACAGCACAGGAACAGGCCATTCAGCCCATCGTTTTGCGCCAACCCAATTAAATTAGTAATTAAAAGTCTAACTAAACTATTTACTTCTGCCTGGACAATGTCCATAGTTTGTTATCCATTCTCCGTACACTCACGTGGCTGTCTAAACATCCCTTAAAAATCCATAAAGAAGCTGCCTCTACCACCACCTCAGTCAGCTCATTCCAGTGTCCAACACTAACTGCGGAAAAAAAAACACTTGCCTCTCCTATCTCCTTAGAAGCTACCCACCTCCCCTTAAAGGCATGATCTGGTCGTAGACATTTCAGGGAAAAGTACACAGTCTGTCTACTCCAACATTGCCTCTCATAATCCAACAAACTTCTGTTAAGACTCAATCCGGCCTGCTCCACTCCAGAGAGAATGACCCAAGTTTGTTCAACCTATCATTTTGCAGCATGCCCTCCTATCCATGCAATATCCTGATAAATTGCTTCTGCACCCTCTCCAAAGCGTCAACATCATTCCTAGCGTGGGTCAACCAAAACAGTATGTAACATTCCAGATGTGGTCTAACTGGTATTTTATGTGGCAACATAACTTCCTGACTTTTGAAAGCAATGTATCTACTAATGAATGCCATTTGCCTTCTTAACCACCCGTGCAGAAAATCTGTTTAGCCACTTTCAGAGAGCAATGTGCCTAGATCTCTCTTTTTACTCCACCTACCCATCCAGAACTTCTTATGTGATACTATATTCCCTGCCTCATCTACTTCCCCTGGCAGCTCATACCACGTAATCACTAATCGCTGCATGAAAATATTGCTGCTTGTCTCCCCTTTAAAACTTTCCCTCACATCCGAAATCTACATCCCTAGTTATGTCCTCTCCTGACCACAGGACAGGACTGTTAACACTGACACTATCTCTGACTCTCTTAATTTTAAATATTTCTGTAAAGTCGCTGCTCATTCTTATACGTTCCAAGGAGTATAGACACAGCCTGGCCTTCCTCTCCTTGTAACACGTGCGTACCAACTTCATAAATTTTCTCTATACACTTTACAATTTAACCACAACTTTTGTATAAGAGACCAACAAAATCTGCACTTAGCTCTTCAAGCACAGACTCACCAACTGGACGTCAAAGCATTTGCTTCACCATCCGATCATGGCTGACACCGGATTCCACCCCACCCCATACACCTACCTTCTCGGCATATCATTTGATGACCTGACCGGTCAGGAAAGTATAAACTTACACCTTAAATCTCCCCATGGCCTCCCCCAGTCTCTGGCAGAGCATTCCACAGATTTACTACTCTAGCGCGAACGAAAATGCTCCTAACCGCTGTTCTAAAAGTTCACCCCTCAATTTTGACGCTGTGCCATCCTGTTCTGGATATACCCATCGTAGGAAACATCCTCTTCATATCCGCAGGATATGTCTTTTCAACATTCAAGATGTTTCAATGGTCTCCCTCTGCAATCTTCTAAATTCCAGTGAGTACTGGCCCAAGCCTGCCAAACGGTCCTGATATGTTGACCCCTTTATTCCCAGAATCATATTTGTGAGCCTGATGATAATAAAGAGCAGCCTGACTTGTCTTACAAAGCCTCTGTATTTTCTCTTTGCTTTTCTATTCTATTCCACTTGAAATAAATGTCAACTTTGCATTTGCCTTCTTTACAACAGATCTGTAAATGTTACTTTCTGGTTGTCTTGCATGATGACTCTCTGCACCTGGAATGTTTGAACCTTCTCATTTAGAACATAGCCCACACTATTGTCCTTCTGCAAAATGGGATATCATTCATTTCCCAGCCCTGTATTACTTCTGCCTATGTTTTCACATTTCATTCCATATTGTCTAATCCTGCTCCAAACTCATTAATTCCTCATCACTACCTGTCCCTCCACCTATCTTCGTGTCATGCATAAACTTTGCCACGAGCAATGAATTCCATTAACAAATTAACGATACACAATGTGAAAAGTAACTGTTGCAATACCGGCCCCTGAGGAACACCACTCTTCAAGAGAAAAGTCCCCCCTTTTTTTTCCCCACACACCGCTTCCTGCCTGTTCAGCATTCCTACATTAATGCTAGTACCTTAGCAGTAAAGTCATTGTATATTAGCTTGTTAAATAGCCTCAGAAGTGACATTTCAAAAAAATACCTTCTGAAAATCAGCGTGTCATCCACTACTTCTCCTTTGTGCACCCTGCGTGTTACTTCCTCAAAGTACTCTAACAGGTTTGTCTAGTAAGATTCCCCTTCAGAGGAACCATGCTAACTTTGAGTTGTTTTACTATCATTCTCCAGGAAACCCTAAACATCTTTCTTAATGATAGCCTCCTACACCTTCCCATCCCCTGCAGTCCAGTTAGTTACCCGTTAGTGTGAGAGACAATGGATTTGCGCCTTGGAAAGTTTCCAGGGTGCAGGCCTGGGTAGGGTTGCATGGGAGACCGGCAGTTGCCCATGCTGTAAGTCTCCCAACTCCATACCACTGATGTTGTCCAAGGGAAGGGCAATGCCCGATACAGCTTGGCACGGGTGTCGTCGCAGAACAATGTGTGGTTAAGTTCCTTGCTCAAGGACTCAATATGCTGTCTTAGCTGAGGCTCGAACTATCTTCAGATCACTAGACCAACGCCATAACCACTTGGTCATGTGCCAGTTAACTGACCTATAATATCCTTTTCTCCATTCTTTAAGAGTGGACTAACATTTACAATCTTCCAGCTCTCCAGGACCATGACCAGAATCAAATGAGTCTCGAAAGATCGTGACCGTTACTTCTACAGCAATTTTTCTCAGGGCTTTGGGATGTAGTCGATCTGGTCCAGGTGATATACCCACCTTAAGACCTTTGAGCTTACTCAGCACGTTTTTCCTTTGTAACTCACGCACACTGCTTCCGTCTTCGACAGTGGACTGATGCAAATTACCCATCCTCTGACATTCCTTTGTCCCTCATTACTGTCTCTACCACCAGCATTTTACAGTGTTCTATCATCAACTCGCACCTCCCTTTTACTGTTTATATAACTGGGGGGAGAAAAGCTTATTTTCCTGCTTTATATTATTGGTTAGTTTGACCTTGTATTTCATCTTTTCCCTTCTTCTAGCTTTTCTTAGTTGCCTTTTGCTGGATTTTAATCAGCCCATTTCCCATTCAGTTATGCTAACTTATATGGCATTTCCTTTGCCTTTATGCAGTCTTTAACTTCACGTCAGACAAAGTTGCCTACTCCTGCCATCTGAGGAGGACTTATTTTGTGGGACATATCTATCTTAAGCCCAATCTAAGAAAGCCTTTCCCTGAGTAGACTCAAGAACAATCTTCTTAAAAAAAAAACAATCTCAAAGGTATTCAACAAATTCCCTCTTTTGTGTTCCAACACCAACCTGATTTTTTCCAATCCCCTTGCATTTTGATGTCCCCCATTACAATTGTGACATTATCCTTATTAAATGCCTCTTGAACCTCGCATAACAATATCAACCCCACATGTTGGCTGCTATTTGGAGGCGTATATATGATTTTAATAATGTTTCTTTTCTTTTAACTCTTGCAGTTTCTTAACTCCACCCACAAACATTTAACATTGTCTGATCTTAAGTCACAATTCAATCTATTGCATTAAGTTTGGAATTCTACCGATAATTTTGTTAAAAAAGAGAATCATGTCATCAGCATATAAGGATATTCTATGTTCCTGCTCTCCTAGCTGGATGCCTGACAGGACTGTCTGCTTTCTTATTGCCATAGCCAGGAGTTCTATGGCCAGTATGAGCAACTTCGGTGCCAAAGGACATCCCTAGTGACGGCCTGAACAAACTTGCACGCATGTCATGCCCACATTCATTAGTTTTCTCTTCAAACCAACACTGTACAGGGATAATGCAGTTAATGCACACAACATCCTCCCCACCCCACTATCAATCTGTTCCATCTGCTCCAGAGGCCACTAACTCTAACTGAGGGGAAGTGACCCGAGAAAGAAAAACGTACACCATTCCCTGCAGATCCTGTGGGCTGTTCCTTGCAACAGAGAAAGTAGCTCTCCAAAAATGACCAGAACAGGAAACAACAGACTCAACTTTAAATACTGGGAGTCTCCGTCTGACAAATTACTGTCTTTCCAGTACCTCCTGGTGTAGTCAATAAATCCTCCGATATTTCCATTTCTCAGAAGTAACTCAGTGAGGACAACAGTTTGGGGAAGTTAACGGGACTCACTGAGACCTGCTGACTCGAAACTGGCATCAATACTCAACGATGGGAATCTGATTTTCCCCCAGCTGCCCATCGCAGAGAATATTCCGTCTCGGGCTCTCCGCCCCAGGGGCGAGGTCACCCTCCCGAATCCCACCGCCGATCTGCTTCCACAAAGAAAATTCATCACCCATCCCGGACTGAGCATGCGCGTCGTGAATTGCATCATCAGGGCGGTGGGCAAACAAACCTGCCGACGCTGGAGCTCTGTGGCAAAATGAAATGACGTGTGGTGGGTCTCCCATGTGATCCCGTTACTCCGCTCCTCGCCCCTCACACGCTGCCCAACCCATCGCCCCATTTTCTACATGATTTCGTATTTACACTGAGCTACATTTTTAATTTTCCCTCTGTATTTCCCCGTCCCCATCACTCCACCCGACTGGATCACACATCCACGGGTTCGAATCATATCCCGGTCCAGCACACAATCCAGACCCAAACCAGAAATGTGGAGGATTCATTTAAATCAGTCTATATTTATAAACACTAATTTCTATTCACAATCCTCCAGCCTTACTGGACAGGAACACTGAAATATCAATTTGGAAACAGCAGGTGGTGGACATTCAGCACCTCCAGTGATTAACAAGATGGCGGCTGCTCTCCCATCTTAATTACATATTCCTTCCCAATCCGTATTTCCTCGATCCCTTCGTTCTCCACATACCTGCCGGCCTCTGTTTTAGGTGAGGACGATCACTGAGTCTTCACCGCCCTCTGTGGTGGGGATTTACATACATTTCTCAGCCTCGGAGTGGAGACATTTCCCCTCATCTCAGTCCCGAACAGTCCACCCCCTTTTTCAGAGACTGGGATCCCTGGTTCAACCAGCAATGATGTTGTGCATTTCGATGTGTTCACCTCTCAGTCCCCGATTCTCTAAATGAAAGGATTATCACATTTGATCTTTCTTCATATGATGACCCCACCACTCCAGGGATCAGTCTGGTGAATCTTCATTGCACTCTCTATAACAAATACTCTCTAACCTCTTTGTTAATCCTCTATGGAATCCCCACGTTGGCCCAAACACTCAACTCCCACCCCGTCGCTATTTCCACCTTCCCACCTTCCCCCTCATCTGGATCCACCTCTTTCCCCAACCCCACCCCTCACCTCTTTTCTCTGACTATTTCCAGTCTACTCTTAGTCCGGAGGGAGGGTCTCAGCCCGAAAAGTTGACAGTCCATTTCCCTCCACAGATGCTGCCCGACCCACTGAGTTCCTCGGGCAGTTTGTTCTTTGGTCTGTATAACCCGTGTTATTATGGGGAGCGGAATTTTACACCATATTCCAGGTACATCTCAACAAAGTCCAAATAATTGTTAAAGTCATTTTCACTCTTATATCTAATAACTCTTACAATAAATACAATGTACATTCTACCTCCCTCCCGACCCACTGCACCTCAGTCCCTCGCCATTTAAACACACAGAGGATGCAGGAGTGGATTACCAGGATATTGCCTGGATTCATGGGCATGAGCTATAACAAGAGTTTGGACAAACTTGTGTTGTTCTTTTTCTGGGGCAGCACAGGCTGGGGTGAGACGATAGACGTGTATATGATTATGAGAGACATAGATGGAGAAGGCAGACAATATTTTTTATCCTGGTTAGAAATGTTTAATGCAAGAGGCCATGTATTTGAAGTGAGAGGGGGTAGTTTGAAAGGAGATGCGAGGGGGAAGTGTTTTTAACAGAGAGAGTGGTGGGTTGCTAGGATGTCCTGCCCCGGGTGATGGTTCTGGCAGACACAGTGGTGACATTTAAGTGACATCTAAATTCCTCATGAATGTGAGGAAAATGCAGACTTTGTGTCGGCAGAAGGAATTAGTTGGCCTTTTGATTTCAAATTTAATCAGCTGAGGAAAACATTTTGGGCTGAAGGGCCTGTTCTGTTTGATGTTCTATGTATTTTGTCGAGGGGTTTCCGAGGAGACAGAAGCAAAAGGAGTGAGTGGGAGCAACAGGTCAGCTGGAGCCCAGAGTCGGAAATGTGAGATCACCCACTACTGTAGGAGAAACAGAAATTGAATGTATTGTCTAGTGCACAAGTACGGGAGGGTACAGGTCCAGAGAAACACTCAGCATCACAGGCAAGTACATTCAGATAACAAATTATACAATTTTGTGTCATTATCAATATAGAAGTACACGTTTTATGTCATTAACAATAAACAAGTATATATGTTGTCAATAATCATAAATATACATTTTGTGCATTAACAATGTATAAAAATACGATTTATTTTACAAGTGCTGACTAGGAAATGTCAAATTTAGTCCCTCAGCCGAACTGTTGACAGAGTTTGGGAACAACTGGGCTCCAAGCGCCAGACCCTACAACACCCACTGGGAAATCCTGCAGACCGAAGAAGGGTTAGGTTATTCCTTTTCTTTAAACACACAGACAACAAGAACTGGAGCAGGCCACTCAGCCCATCCGGAATATCCTGTCCTTCAATAAGACCCAAGACCAGTCCACTCTACCCCCCCCCAACACCACTCCAATCCACTTCGCCCAGACTATTGGCCCCAATTGCTCTGTTATCTCTGTTTGTCACCACCATGGGCTCAGACATTTCCACAGATGAGCTGCTCATGTCCCTTCCCCACTGTCAATGGGCTCCTTCACCCAGTCGGTTCCTTGATTCCCCACTGGGACAAACATCCTCTCAGACTCCACCCTGTCCACCACTCACACACCATATATATCCTCTCAGTAAAATCCCTTACCACGTCCTTCTGCTGGATCACTCACTCCGTGAGTAGCCTGCATCAAGCCAATGGGCCATGTAGTCTCGTCCTACTTGTCAGAAATAGATTATAATCTGGCCGTAGAAGTCACTTCACAAATGCACCCAACTTCCCATGGAGGGAAATATAAATAAATAAAAAGGAGGGACATTTACTTTGAGGTTTGTTCTGCTTTGACAGGGAGTTTGGGGATGGGAGTGGGAGTCGGATTCATGCGGGGGTAACGCCCTCTTGGCTGGCCCATCTCCGCTATTGGGTGTAAGCAGTGATCGACATCACTCCTCTATTGACAATAGGGTGGGGTGGGTGGGTCAGGTAATTGTTACGTCAGTCGGTAAAATTCAACCATCTCAGCGCCCGTGTGATGTAAGGAACTGCACACGTGACATCAGATCCTGGTGTGGGGAGCGCACTCGTGACATCAGGCATGTGGGGGCGCAGAGTTACGTCACGTGTGGGCGAGAGCTTGCTTTCAAAAGCTGTTCAAAGGACTGTTTTAATGATTTCAGAGGAACAAAGAAGGAAACTTAACAGGTTTCTTCGCTGAATCAGTAGAGTCCCCTGCTGTGTGACCAGATTTGCCATGTTGTTGATGGAATGGGCGTCGTGGCCCTTTGTTCGAGCTGGGTCACAAAACCCCTAATGCTTCTGGGGAGGACTTTACCATGTGATCTGGATTGGGGTGTGTCAGTCAGTGCAGTATCCTGTTGTTTACTAATTTCATAAACAATGGCTTTACTGATGTGAACCGGATTTGGCTGCAGTGTGAATACAGATTTGTATCAGTTAAGAGAAAACCTCTCGGCCCTGAAGTCTTTGTCTACTGGTAAACTAAACACTCTGACAATGTGGACCACAGATACCCCTTCCTCTATGTCAGTGTATCATTCAAACAGCTGATCACTGAGAAGAACTATATTTGTTGGTCACTGAAGTTCGTCCAGACATAGGTGGATGGAGTTGATGGGGATTTCAGGGATGCCACCTTGAAAGGATGGCTCAGCCAAACCCTCTGTGTTGTCCACCAGCACTCCGGGATGCCACGGGGAGCTCCTGCAAATCGCAGCAGAGTGGTGACTCCAGCTGACATCAGTAGTTTTCCTGTTCAGGCAGCGGTGAGGAAGGTGCTGATCCTGGGTTTGCATAAATCGAGCGCTAGTTGCAGTGGAAGTGAGCCGGGACAGAGCCGGACCGCTGGAGCGTCCGGGCTGTCTGGTCTTGCAACGCTGGGTTTAGTTTCGTGCCCGATCCGAGATTGTGGGTTCCATTAGTTGTGATTCCCCAAGCTGGGAGGGAAGATGTGGGTGATGTGGATCAGTCTATGTGGTGGGGTGGAGGGAGGTTGTGGTTTTGGGTTATCAGACGCAGCGTGATCGAGAAGGATAGGTCCCAGGAAAATCAAGATGTAAACAAGGGAGGAGGTGGTCCATTGAATCAGCCAGGATACGTGACCTTTCAGGAAGCAACAATTCTCTTTTCACGTTAATTACTGACTAATCTTCCTGTTAACATTGTGTTTGTGACAGAGCCCCAGTGTCTTGGAACAGCTGAATGGCGGGAAACAGAGGGTGATGCTGAGAGGCTGTTTCTTGGCCTCAAGGCCAGTGCCTAGAGATGTTCCACCTATTGTTACTTGTCATCTGTATCAATCATTTGGCTGGGAATATATAGGGTTGTAAGTTAGAACATGGAACATGAAATCTACAGCAGATTACAGGCTTTTCAGCTCACAATATTCTGCCAACCATTGTCTAGAACTACCCAACTGCATAACATTATTTTTCTGAGCTCCATGTACCTATGTAAGAGTCTCTTAAAATACCCTATTGTGTCCACAGCCAGCACCGTCACCAGCAATGCATTTCACTCCCACCACTCTGTGTGGAAAAACCCCTGACATCCCTCCTCTGCCTACTTCCAAGCAACTTAAAAATATGCCCCCTCATGTCACTCATTTCAGCCCTGGGAAAAAGCCTCATGTTATCCACATGATCAATGCCTCTCATCATTTTGTACACCTCTATCAGCTCACCCCTACTTCTCCGTCACTCCAAGGAGAAAAGGTCAAGTAAGTTTGCAGCAAGTAAGTTCAAAGAATTACATTTTTGAAAGATATTAAGTATAAACGTTCCCCTTTGTTTCAATCTCCACACTCAGAAGTGACAAAGAGCTACTTCAGAAGAAGCAAGACCTTGAAATTAGCAAACTCTGAGGGAATGTGATTGACTTTAAAGAGCTGTGATACTCAGAGCGCATCAACAGACCTGGTGATCACAACTCGGTCTGACAGAGGCATAACTGGTACTTCTGGGCACATTCAGTATCAGTCCAACTATTTCCTACCTTTCTTTGTGCAGGTATGTAATGTCTAAAGGACCAGTGTTTGAGTAAACACTCAGCAAACTTTCTCCTGACTGAATCACCGGATTCTCAGAGTCAGGTGGGTTCTCTCCAGTTGATGCTCTCAATCCTCGGGCTGGTTCACTTGCTGCTTTTCCCTCAGCTTCGGTCGTGGTTTGTTTCCAGTTGTGGAAACAAATGTTTCTTCAAATAAATCTCTCACCGCAGGTCTAACTTTAATATGAAAGATATTGAAGTATGTTAACAATGCAAAGGAGAACAAAACATTACTGTTCAATGTTCCTAAAAATAAAACCCACTGAAATTTAAACGTTAAGACAAATATAATGCTCTGAGTGAACTAATCTGTAATTGTCCCTCACACGTCACAAAACAATATGGGATAAGAAGGAGCCATCATTCAGTCATGGTAAGACATAAGACACAGGAACAGAATTAGGGGATTCGATCCATCTGGTCTGCTCCACCACTCATCCATGGCTGATTTTTATTCCAACACCATATTCCTGCCTTCCTCCTGTAACTCTGAAGCTACTTGGAGCAATCACAAATCTTTTAATCTCTGCCATAAATATACCCTAATGGCAGCTTCATTCACCCTCTGTGGCAACAAATTCCACAGATCAGCCACCCTTTACTTAAGATATTCTCCTCATCTCATCTCAGTTTTAAGGGGAAGCTTCTTTATTCTGAGTCTGTGCTCTCAGATCCCAGACTCTCCACATAGAGGAAATATCCTCTCCATGTCCACTGTATCCAGGCTTTTCAGCATTCGGTAGGTTTCCTTAAACAAGCACCACCTCCACCCCCACCGTCCCTCTGAACTCCATTGAGCACAGGTCCAGGACCATTGACTAACAGACATGTGATAGTGAGGGGAAATTTCCAAACACAGTTTGAACACTGAACCCCTGGGTCCAATTCTATTGCTGCAAACATTTAATGACCATGAGAGGGATGGAATAGGAACTCATTCTCTCCTCAGATTAGCACTCACTGCCTCCAAAGGAACTCCAGAAACAAACAACTGAGACCAGACCGGAAACACTTGATCAACACCTCATGAGCCCGAGATCCATGATCCATTTCACCAGAGTCAAAATCTGCATTTCACCAAGGTCACGCAGCTGAATGTGCCACTTACCGACCCCAGAAACCTCGCACATCGTCCCCACATCAGGGATTTCCCAACAACCAATGTCCAGCAGCCCCGGACCTGATTCACTGTGGAAGGAGGAACATTCAGCCCCACCGACAGAAGAGCTGACCTGGGCAAATCCCAAATACTGACAGTTCCATATTCCCGGAGGCGGCATCTCAGGATTGCAGTCCAAGCACTAATTTGCTGCCAGTAACACGCTGCAGTGTGTCGGCCATTCAGAGTTCAAAAACTAACACTCTAACATTAACCTATGGTAGAATGGGAAATGACTGTGCCAGATATTGAGCTGGAAACCTGGGCATGGGCCAGCAGCAGGCATGGATTCGTTTCACATGGTCTCCAGCAGCTAAACTGAACACATTTTATCATTATATCGTAACATGGGATCTTGTCCAGCACAATTGGCCGTAGCATTTCCTGTAGGCTAACAGGAATAACAGGCTTTTCATTTCAAATTGAAATTAAATGCTGGAAACTCGGTACATCAGATTGGATGTGTGGAAAGAGAAACTGTGGAAGACTCAGTATCAGAACTGATGCTGCCCGATCTGCTGAACGTTTCCAACATTTTCTCTTTTTACTTTAAATGATGCACAACTACTGACTGATTACAAGATGTTTGTGAAAGCCTGAACAAAGTTGCACAAATGTAAGTCCCACATTCTCTTCATTCCAACACAGGGTTAATACAGTCGGTACAGTCAATGCTCACAACATCCTCCCCACCCACCTATCAGTCTGTTCAATCTGCTCCCTAGGCCACTAACTCTCAATGAGGGGAAGTGACCAGAGCGCGATAAAAATATGCACCACTCCCTGCAGATCCTGTGGGCTTTTCCTCTCCAAGAATGATCAAAACAGGAAATAACAGACTCAACTTTAATCGTCTGATTAAGATTAACACAACGGCCATTTGGTAACATTGAAACTAAAATTGTAGTGACTGTCTTTATCCTTCCTCATTCTGCATTAAATAAATCCTCTGGTAGTTCAGGTAACAAATACTGATTTCAGAAATTATTCAGTGAGGCAAAAGACAACGGTAGAAGAGGTATTGTTGATATATATCATCGAGGTCGTGGGGTTAGGAGACTGGACAGACATTGAACAGAGATTGCAGGAGATGTGCAAATAGAAACTTGTGTAAGCAGGTGGGAGAAGGGATCAAGGACGATCATTGATGGTCCTCCAGCAATACACAGATACTGAATTAACAGTACATACTATGTACTAATATCACAAAGATAAAACAACAGGAACTTTGGCATTAACCCTTCTCTCCGAAATATATTTTATCAAACACCATGGAAAGTATCCCCAGGTTGGGTGTGAAAGTCTCAGAGCCCGGACCGACCCCGGCAGGTTCTGTCCAGGAAACGGGGTGAGACCGCCAGTTCGGGAAAGTTAACGGGACTCACTGTACAACATCGCTCGGGATAGAGTACTCACACATGGATCTTGTCGACCTCGCTCCGGAGAGAATGATCCGAACCCCCGGCTCCCCGCCCGAGGGGGCGAGGACACCCTCCCGATCTGGATTCCGCAGACGAACCACCGCTCCGGACCTGCTTCAACAAAGACGGGGGGAAACAAGTCGCAGCCCATCCCCGGCTGTGAGCATGCGCAGTTTTCGTATTGCGTCATTAGACCGGGGCGGGGCCACGGAGACAAACCCGCAGATGTTGCCGATCTGCGGTAAAAGAGAATCACGTGACGGTGAGGGTCGCCCACGTGACACGGTGTTTGCTCCTCGCCCCTCACACTCTGCCCAAACCATTTTCCACATTATTTCACAACCCTCCCATCTCAGACACATGTTTCTGTCCGATCCTCATTTCCTCGATCGTGGATTTAATTTCCGTCTTCTGCAGCCCCGTGTTGCCCCAACCACTCACCTCCCACCCAGTCACTATTTCCAACTTCCCACCTCCCCCCTCAGCTGGATCACCTCTCACTCTCCAGCTCTTGCCCCATTTCCCCCCCTCACCTGTTTTCTCTGACTATTTCCCGTTGACTCAGTCCAGAGGGAGGGTCTCAGCCCGAAATGTTGACGGTCCATTTCCCTCCACAGATGCTGCCCGATCCACTGTTTGGTCTGTATAACCCGTGTTAGTATGGGGAGCGGGATTTTACACCATATTCCAGGTACAATCTCAATAAAGCCAAATAATTGTCACTTTGCCCGGATCACTGGCCCCGCTTGCAGGGCAACAGTCTGTCGGTATTTCCCCCAATATGGTGAATCCCTCTGCTCGTACCACCGTGGGCTGAGACATTACCATAGATGAGCCCCTCCTGTCCCCACGGGGACAAACATCCTTTCCGCCCACTTCACACCATCATCATGCTTTCAATAAAATACGCCCCCCGGGGAACCGGCATCAAACCGACGGGCCGAACGGTCTGCTCCTACCTCTCAGCGATACGTCAGACTCCGGACACAAGAGACGCTTCACAAACGTTTCAGCTTCCCTCGGAGGGCAAGTTTACTTTGAGATTCGTTCCGCTCTGAGGGAAGTTCGGCCGGAGCGGGAGACGAACTCAGCGGGGATAACGCCCTCTCCGCTGGTCCGCCTCATCTATTGGATGTAATCAGTGATTGACATTTCTGCGCACCAATGGCAATAGCGCAGCTCCTGCTGCGTCGGCTGTCAGCGGTGGGGGGGGGGGGGGGAGGGCTGGTCACATTATTAGTTGCTCAGCCGTTAAACCGATAAAGCTCGAGCTCACCAGTGCGTGGATGACGTAAGACACCGCGCACCCGTGTGTGATGTCAGCCGCGTGAGTGCGCCTGTGTGACGTCACCTGTGGGGGAGTGCTCGTATTTAAAAACGCATAAATGGACTATTGCTATGTATGTGCCTTGGGAGATCAACGAACATGTTTCTGCCCAGCGCGCACGCTCTTCAACTTTTATATCATTCCATAAGATAGACTGTGTTCTGTCTCCGGACTTATAGGTAATACTGCATTGGTCTCTGCAGTCTAGATCCTCTATCCAGTATCGAAGATTCCGAAAATCTTGGAAAAGTTGTTTCTCTGGAATTTCCCAATCATCTCTAATATCCATGTACTTATCAAAGTCTGTGAACCGATTAGCACCAAATGTGTGCTGTTTGTCTAATTTATATCAATCTGCATTTTTACAGCATCCACACCAAAACCTGCTGAACTGCATTCCAAGAAAATGTGCCTTTTAGTCTTCCCATCTGTTTCTGGGTAAAATTCATTTGTAATTTCCCCAAACTTGGAAAATATCTTCTGGATAACATTTCGAAGTTTCTCTAGCCGATCTGGTCCAACTTGTGGTACATTATCCACAACAATAACAGAATCTATTCCATCAGCTTTTCGAGGTTGATCGTTTAAAATAGCACCCAGCAATTCCTCGTCGGGGAGATCATCCACGAAACCTTCGTCTGGTTCCTCCAACTCCTCCAACGCTCAGAGCTCCGTGGAGGTGCTGACACCGACAAGCTGGGCAGTAAAGTTGATGATTGGGAGGAAGAGGTTGCTGAATTTTTTGTGACAGAAGAAATTATCTCTGTTGGAGATCAGGAGTAACCTTATACGGTGTCACCACATTTTTCAGCGAAGTTGATTTCTCCTGTGTCACCTGGAAGTTCAATGTGCTCCACTCTGCAAAGATCATCACAGTGCCGTTTCCTGTATCAGTCTCCGTTGTGCTGATAAAGACGCTGCCTTCACTTTTACTAATTGTGAATATATTTCACGAAATAGCAGCAGCCCTGGAGTTTACTTTGTGTAATTGTCACTAGTTACTGTGGAAGCTGTCATTGGTTTAAGTAAGAATATTATTGAGGCATTCTTTCCTGTAGCCATGATCTATTTTTACACCATGGTAAATTAACATTACATTTTGTATGGAGCAGTATTGAGACTACAAAGAGAATTATTACGTATTTTAGTGTACACTTAAGACACGACAGTGGACTGTAGTCAGTTTATCCAGTCAGTTTATATCTGACATCAAATGGGATAAAATAAAGCTTAGTAACACAGAGAAAACACATAAGTGGACGTTTCTTATGATTTCAGTGGGACAAAAACATTAATCACGGGTTTCACCACTGAATCCAGAGTTGTGAGACGTAAAGTCCCCTGTTACGTGTCAGGCTGTGCGGTGTTGCTGGTGGAGTGGGCAGCGTGGTGTTTGTCTCGATTCGGGTCACACACCAGAATTGCCAGCGGGGTCCACTCACAGTGTATTAGTCAACAGAAAACCTCTCGTCCCTGCAGTCTTTGTCTCCTGGTAAACTCAACATCCTGACACTGTGGAACATAGATACCCCTTCCTCTTTAAAGTCAGTTATTCATTCAGACAACTGATCGCTGAGAGAAATTAAATTTATTGGTCATTAAAGTTCACCAGTTTCGTTTGGACAGATTTGATGAGGAGTTCGGGGTGTCACAGTGAAAGGGCCGGACGGTCGAACTCTCTCCGTTGTCCAAACATCCTTCCAGGTGAGGCGACACTTTACCTGTGAATCTTCCGGGGTCGCCCGTTGTGTCCGCTGCTCCCCATGCGGCCGCCTCTACACTGGTTACACCAGCTCCTCCGCAGTTGTGCGGGGTATGGTTGTTTTATTTGGGGGGGGGGGGGGGCGGATCGATGTTATTGTTCCCTTTTGTGCGGGAGGGGTGAGTTTTGGGGGTTGATGATCCGGATGCCTTTCTTTTTGATGCGGGGGGTGGGGAGGGAATTTGAGTTTTCTCTCTGAACGTCTTTCATGCTGTTTCTTTGTTTTGTGGTTCTCTGGAGAAGATAATAAAACGCAAGAGTTGTTTATGGATACCTGCTTTGGTAATACAGTGACCTTTGAACTGTCCGCTCCCAGCTGGTGTCCAAACATTTTCATTCCGATTCCCATTCCCGTTCCGATGTGCCTCCTTGTGTCAAGATGAGACCACCTTCGGGGTTCAGGATCAGCTCATAATAATCCGTCTTGGTAGCCTCCCAACTACATGATGGCGCTGTATGGACCTCCGGCATAGGTGGCGCTCTATGGACCTCCGGCACAGGTAGCGTTGTACGGAACTCCAGCCACCTGCAACGATGTAAAGACCTCCGGCCGAGGGTGGCGCTGCCGCAAACCTTCTGCTAAGCGCATGCTCGGTGCCGTGTGCGTGTATCTGTTGCTGGTGTTCGGGTGGGGTTGAGTGGGGGGCTGATCCCGGGGTAGGTTTGTGTAAATCAGGGGCCGGTTGCATTGGGAAAGGGCCAGACCCGCGCTTTGCCAGACGGCTGGAGCAGGGGTGCAGTGCAAACATTTTTACTTGCGAGTGTACGAGCGGTGATTGATAAGTACGTACCTAAGTTAGAAGGCCTAAAATTATACATCTCTCGGTACATGTACGTCCAGTTCAACTCTTTGAGTGATCATGCAGAAATTTTGAAGTTAATAACTGTTCCGGTATTTCTGTTTCAGATAATTGAAAATTGCTATGTTTTGTAAAATTGACTCCTTCCACCTTAGGCCACGAACTTATCAATCGCTCCTCCTGTGTCACTCCGAATTGTGTACCTGCTCATTTCATGTACTGGGCAACTTCCTCACCTATAACATATTTATATATAAATAGAGCTTCTTATAATGTTAAGCACTAAAACAAGATGAAGGAAATACATGAATTCCAGAGCTCCACAAAAATATAGTGATAGTACAGACATTAAGAAAATTATAGCCTATCACTACATTTCAGCTTATAACTGGTGCAAAAAACATATAATAATTTAATAAGATGATAAAGTATTGCATGGTTGCATTCAATAATTATCATAAAATATAATTATCAAGCAAGTGAAGCAATGTTTGCTTAGAAGCCATAGGGTTGTTAGTGAGAAAAATTAAGTTTTGTATTAGCGAGTAATCCATGGACCCCCACAGTTACACCTCCAGGATTTCACCAAAAATTATCAAATATCCTATTCAAATGTAATTTCCCGCTTGTTTATTTTGACTTTTTTTTTACAGAGATGCTGAAGTGGTGCTCCGGTGAGCTCCGGCGAGCTCCGGCAGCTCTGCACCCCTGATTAGATCCAAGTAACATGGACCCGGGGATCTGAGGAGAGAATGAGTTTGTATTCCATCACAGAGAGGCTGCGAGTAAATGGGCTGTTCTGTGTTGGAACTGGTAGAAATAGACCTGGGGGGGGGGGTTCAGTGTTTGAACTGTGTTTGGAAATTCCTTCTCACTGTCAGCTGTCTGTCAGACAGTGAAAATCAAACAGAAACTCAAGTTGCTGGAAATCTGCACTAAAAATGAAAAATTCTGAATCCATTCTGAAAAAAGATTGCGAACCTGAATCGTTAAATTTGTTGCTCTCCCCACAGCAGTTCCTTAACTTTTGAGCGATTCTGATGATTCCGGTTTATTTTTATTACATTCACTCTGGAATGGTTTAAATTTCCTGAGAGTTGTGGGAGTTGTGGAGGGATGTATGGTTAAGTAAAGCTACCGAATGCTGGAAAGACTGTATACAGGGGACATGGAAAGGATGTTTCCTTCAGACGGAGAGTCTGTGATCTGACAGCACAGTCTCAGAATAAAGATGCTTCCCTTTAAAACTGAGATGAGAAAAAAATCCTCAGCCAAAAGACGTGTGATCTGTGGCAATTTTTGCCACAGTGAATGGTTGAGGACATTGGATTGGAGCAGACTCGATGGATCGAATCACCTAATTCTGTCCCTACATCTTATGTCTTACCATGAATGAACGATGACTCCTTCCTATCCCATATCAGATTTTGTGACGTGTCAGGGACAGATTTGTTCACTGAGATCGTTATATTTGTCTTCAATGTTTAGATTTCAGTGAGCAGAAATATTTTGTTCTCCTTTGTATTGTTAATATGCTTCATTATCTTTAATGTTAATGTTAGACCTGCGGTGAGAGAAGAAAAACCCAAAACTGGAAGCAACCCGCGACTGAAGATGAGGGAACAGCACCAAGTGAACCAGCCCGAGGACTGAGAGCACTGACTGGAGAGAAACCCTTCTGACTCAGGGTTTCCATTGATTCAGTCAGGAGCAAGTCTGGTGAGTTTCATTTACTCAAACACTGGTTCTTTAGACATTACAAGCCGTATATTCCGGAGTGTAAGCCGACCCCTTTTGTAGATGTTTTTGATTTAACCAGAAACAATCACACGATCTCACATGCCGGTACTCAGCTTTGCAGGATCCGGAACCTGGAAATTTTGTGAACCGGGACCTGCTAAGAAAACAGGCTTACACATTGAAGAGCGTTATAAGCAAATTCTTAATAAATAAACCAGGGAGGGAAATTTTGGATTATGTCTCCAAGGGTAAAGAAGCCTCTGAAAAGCGCCCCCGCGAAACCATTTGGCACCCATCGTAATATCGTTAAAACATAACACGGGGTGGCGTGATCAATACATGTATTCAGTTTTGAGTTTGCGACCACCATGTACAAAAGATTAAAACGAGTGCGATATGGTGCTGGCTTCAAGCTGAAGGTTGTTGATTTTGCGAAAGGAACGAATAACTCTGCAGCTGCTGAGAAGTTTAGTATAAACGAGAAACAAGTGAGAGAGTGGAGAAAGGCAGAGGACACGCTGAGGGAAATGCCAAAGTCGAAATGTGCAAACCGCAGGAAAACATGCCAGTGTCCAGAACTGGAAGAAAACGTTTTAGAGTGGGTGAATCACCAGCGATAGTCCGGTTACATTGTTACCGGAGAAATGATTCGAGTTCAAGTGTTGAAATCGACCGAAAGCCACCGTGAGGGCAGCGAAAATTTCAAAGCTACGCGAAGTTGGTGCACCCGATTTATGAATAGATGTGATCTTGGGTTGAGACAAAAAACACAGATTGCTCAGAAAATTCCCTCGGGGTGGTGTTTATGTTCAAGAGCGCTGCTGGATAGACGAAGCCGGTTGCTTGACGTGGGTTAAAGAGGTGTGGCGTCAACGTCCCGAAGATTTTGGGAGGGAAAAGTTGCTACTTGTCAGGTGAGACAAAAGCAGCATCGAAAGCTGAAAATAGAGACATTGCAGTTATCCCCGGTGGTTTGATCTCCGTGCTCCAGCCACTAGATGTGAGTTTAAACAAACCAAAGGATTCATGCGTTGAGATTGGAACGAATTTGACTCAAAAGCAACCAAGAAATCCGACCTGTCTTCCCTGTATTTGATTTTCCAAATTTGGCACCCTCTGTATAAGCCGACCCCAAACATTGGAATTTACGGTATCTGTACAAAATAAAGTAGGGAATAGTTGAGGTGAGAATGAATGTATCAGTTAAGTCTGTCTGACCCAGTTGCAATCTCTCCAGGTCTGGTAATGTACTGTCAGTATACCTGCTCTTTAAAGTCACTCACATTCACTCAGTGTTTGTTCATTTGAAGATCTTGCATCTTCTGAAGTAGCTTTTGGTCAGTTCTGAGTGTGGAGAGGGAAAGAGGGGTGTTTATATTTACTATCTTGCAAAAAGAAGTAATTGTTTGTAATTACTTGCTGCAAACTCACTCCCCATATCCTGTACATTCTCCACCGGATTATTGACATAGATGACAAGCAGCAATGGGTGTCACCCTGGGGAGCTCCAGGAGGCACGGGCCTTGACTCCAATAAACAGCCTCCATTCATCACCATCTGCTTCCTACCATCGAGCTGTTCCCAGACGCTGGGCTCTGTGACAAACACAGTGTTAGCAACGAGATTAGACAGTGATCAATATAAAGAGAGATTTGTTGCTTCTTGAAAGCTGTCTGATGCAATGGACCAGATCCTCCCTTGCTTACAACTGATTCTGCCCTAGGATCCATCCTCCCAGGTCACACTGTGTCCGATAACCCACATCCTTAACCTCCCTCCACCCCGCCAGTAACCCCACAATTTTCCCACCATTTACCCCACACCCGTACACGCAAACAGATCCACATCACCAACATCCACTCTCAGAGCTTGGGGAACCAGAAGTAACTGATCCTACATTCCCCGGCCCAAACTGCAGCTGTCTGGCTCGGTCCCGGCCCTTTCCCACTACAACCTACCGTCGATTTACGTAAACCCGAGATCAGCTCCTTCCTCATCACCACCCAACCAGTCTCAGAGCTCGTTAAGAAGCCTCATTTTTGGTACCTTATCAAAGGTCTGAAAATCCAAGTACACAACATCAACCAATTCTTCTTTGTCTACCCTGGTTATTATTTCTCAAAGCATTCCAACAAATTCATCCAGCAAGATTTTCCCTTGAGGAAACAATGCTGACTCCGTCCTATTTTATCTTGTGCCTCCAAGTACCCCAAACTCAGATCCTTAACAATCGACTCCAACATCTTTCAAACCACTGTCAGTCTAAGTGGCCTATAGTTTCCTTTCTTCTGCCTCTCATAATGCCTCTCATTATCTTATACACGTCTATCAGGTCACCTGTCAACCTCATTCGCTCAAGGAGAAAAGGTTCTGTAGTCCTTCCTGTAGTGAGGCGACCAGAACTGAGCACAGACTCCAAGTGGTGTCTGACTAGGGTCCTGTATAGCTGCAACATTACCTCTCGGTACCTTAATCAATATAATGATTGATTACGACCAATGCACCGTATGCCTTCTTAACCACCGAGTCAACCTGCGTAGCAGCTTTGAGTATCCTATGGACTCGGACCCCAGGATCCCTCTGATCCTCATATATAAAGAGCATTACCGAGGATCTGTCACCTACACAGATCCCAGTTACAAATGCCACTTGCCATTTACATATTGTTGATGTATGTTGGGATGAGGTGAAGAGCATGGGGTGTGACGAGAGGGAGCAAGAGAGAGACGGAGAGAGAGCGCACAAAGAGGGAGAACGCGTGATGTGAGCAGTGCATTTAGCGGGCGAGAGAGAGGGGAAAGTGGGATATGGGAGTCAGCAGGGAGAGTGTTTGGGAGAGCGAGGAGGAGAGGGTGGGACATATGGAGAGAGAAAGAGAGGGAGAGAGCTGGAGATGCAGGTGGTTACAGAGAGGCGGGGAGATGGAATGAGGGAGAAGAGTAAGAGGGAGGAGAGGGGTGATGGAGAGGAGAAAACAAAATTTGATTGAGATTGACAGTGAGATGGCAGGTGACAGGGGTAGGAACAAGGATTGTGAGATGGGATAGAGAATAGAAGAGAAAGAGAAACAGAATGGGAGAGAGTATGAGAGAAATGAAGAGAGGCATGGGGGAGTGAGGTGATGAAGAGAGACAGGAGAGAAGAGTACGATTTGTTTTAGGTTCCATTAGATTAGATGCAACTTTATTGTCACTGTGCCGCGTACAGATACAAGGCCAATGAAATGCAGTTAACATCTAACCAGAAATGCAAAGAATAGTGTTATTTACAAAATAACTGCGAATAGAAAGTAAGTGCTTAAGTGCTACGGCACACAAATATAAAGTTACTGAGACAGGACAATATGGGTGCAATATTGCTTAGCGCTGTGATGTGAGGTTCAGCAGGGTCACAGCCTCAGGGAAGAAGCTTTTCTTGTGCCTGCTGGTGCGGGAGCGGAGGCTCCTGTAGCACCTACCGAATGGGAGGAGAGGCAAAAGTCCATGGTTAGGGTGAGATACATCCCTGATAATGGTTTTCGACCTGCCCAGGCAGCGTTTATGGTAGACTTTTCAATGGTGGGCAATTGGGTGCCGATAATCTGCTGGGCAGTTCTCACCACACGCAGTGCTTTGCAGTCCGAAACGGGTCAATTACCATACCACACTGAGATGAAGTTGGTGAGTATGTTCTCAATGGTACAGCGGGGAAAGTCCGTCAGTTTCCTGGGACAGAGGTGAGTTTTCTTGATTCTCCGCTGGATATAAAGGCTCTCTTGCGCCTTTTGAATCATGGTGGACGAGTTCAGGGACGAGGTGAGATACTCGGATATGTGGGCACCAATGAATCTGAAGTTTGATACACGCTCCACTCCTGCTCAGTTGATGTAGCTGGGGATGTAAGTGTAGCTCCTAGCATGCTTGAAGTCCACAATGGGCTCCGTGGTGTTCTGGGTATTAAGGGCCGGATTGTTGTCGGCACACCACGCGGCCAAGTGCTGGGCCTCGTCCCTCTAGGCCGTCTTGTCATCCCCTTTGCTCAGGTTAATCACTGTGGTGTCGTCTGCGAACTTGATTATGGAGTAAGAACCATGTAGAGGAACACAGTCATAGGTGAAAAGGGAGTACAGAAGAGCGCTCAGCACACAGCCTTGAGGCACACCTGTATTCAGGGTGAGAGTGGAGAGGTAGAGGTTGTCTAACTTAACGGATTGGGGTCTGTTAGTCAGTAAGTCCAAGGTCCATCTGCAGACGGATGAGCTGATACCAAGCTGGCAAAGTTTGGCGATCAGGTTAAAGGCAACCACAGTATTGAAAGCTGAACTAAAGTCAATGAACAGCATTTTGACGTGAGGGTTGGGGTTTTCCAGGTGGGTCAGGGCAGAGTGAAGTGCCGTGGAGATGGCGTCCTCTGTTGACCTGTTGATGATCGAGTAGTAGAGAGGGGGGTGAAAGAGAAGGAAAGAGCGAGAACAGGGGTGGAAGAGAGTGGGAGACTGGTTGAGTAGGGGTGTAACTGAGAGGGATAGGGAAGGGGAGGGAGAGAGAGGCGGTGAGGAAGCAAGGATGATTGAGAGAGGCGATGATAAGGAAGGGGTGAGGGAGAGGCGAGACGTTCAGGGAGACAGTGAGCAAGAAGGGAAGTCTGGAGTAGAGGGCCGGAAGATGAAGAGGGACTGAGAAGAGGGAGTGGTGAGGGAGACTGTATATTCCGGGGTTCCGTTGTTTTAGACGCCACAGAGCGGGCGGGTGGGGTTTAAAGGAGAAGTGGTCGCGTTACCGGCACGGGAAAATACCGTGGCAGTGCTCCATCAGAACAGACTGGAGAATTCCTCCAGTGAGGCGGTAAGGGTGAAAAGGTCGGACCACGTTACTGGGGCTACATTACGGACTACCCAGCAGTCCGAGGCATTTCGAGGAACGTACTTGTAGCGAGATCCCAGATTGTATAAGGAAACATAACTTTGTGAAAGTAGCTGATTTTAAGTTTCCACACATTCACTGGGCCTCCCATGCTCAAAATTCCTAGGTTGGATAGTGTTTGTTAAATATGTTCAGAAAAGTTTCCTTCATCAGTACGTGGAAGTCCCATCGAGAGAGTGCGCGAGATTTGATTCCCGATTAGATACTGAGACACGGCTGGTGACAGAAGATTGCGTAGGCGAAATCTTAACACCTAGCGATCACAATGCCGTTATTTTAAAAGTAAATATAGATAAGGAACAGTCTGGCTTGTGGGGTCTAAGAAGGCTTTGAGAACTGTGCTTTGGAACACGCTGTTATCAGGCAGTGGTGTACTTGGCGAAAGGGAGGCCTTCAAAAGTGACATTTTGAGAGTAGCGGGCTTGTATGTGCCTGTCAGAAAAAAAAGGTAAAGGTAACAGATTTAGAGAACTTTGTTTTTCAGAGATATTGAGGCAGACATTGAAGAAATACATGAAGTAGCTTACAGGTATTGGCAGGTAGGGACAAATGAGGTACTTCTGGGGTATGGGAGATGCAAGAGAAAACTAAAGAAAAGATCAGGAAGGTTAAAGAAGACACGGGGTTGCCCAAGGAGACGATATGACTAGAATCCGAAGGGGATTTCAGAAAAGGAAAAAAGCAAAATAATTGCAAGGGACAAAATTTGTATCCTGAACGGTCATCAGTGCATGAAGCCAATTGTTAGCGGGAGCTGTGGGTGTTACCTGTTTCATTCGGGAGACGGAGGCAGAATCTGAAGAGGCGAAGCAGCTCATTGACCATATACTTATCACAGAGACGGACATGTTCCTGCCTTGAGGCAAATTCAGTTGACAAACTCCCAGGTCCTGCCAAGATGCTCCCTCCGAAAAGGCAGATGCAGAAACTGCTCGGGCTCCAGCAGAAATGTTTCAATCACCATTAGCGGCGGGTGAGGAAACGGGAAACTGGAGAATAGCGAATAAGGTGATAAGGTATAAGGGCAGATTTGAGGAATTTGCCCCATGGAGTCGGCACTGCCATTTCATTCTGGCCGATTTAATTACCCTCTCTGACTCAAGAACACGACCATACTATAATTGATCAGAATTAGGTCACTTGCCCCATCGTGTCGATGAGTAATGTGTAAGTTGTTCCGCTGTTTAAGAAAGCTGATGTGAGCTTGACATCAGTGTTGGGAAAGATAGTGGACGGTATTCTAAACTATCAGCTTTGTGAGTATTTGCATGGACAGGGGCTGATTACGGATAGTCAGAACAGTTTTGCGTCCTGCAGGTCAAGTCGAATGAATATGATAGCTTTTTAAGGGCAATTTACTAGGAACGTTGATGAAGGCAAAGAAGTGGACGTTATGTGCATGGATTTTATCAAGATATTTGACAAGGTCCCGCATGGGATGCTGGTCAATAAAGTTCAGTGGCTTGGCATTCAATGAGAGGTAGTAAATTGTATTAAGTATTAGCTTTGTGGGAGAAGCGAGGAAGTAATTGCCTCTCTGACTGGAGGCCTGTGACTAGTGGAGTGCCAAAGGGATCGTGCCGGTTCCGCTGTTGCTTGACATCTATACCATTGATATGGATGATAATGTGGCTAACTGGATCCGCACATTTGCGGATGACTCCAATATTAGGGGTCCAGTGGACAACAAGGAAGTCTATTAAATTCCAGTGGGATTTGGACCAGCTGTACAACTGGTGGATGGATTTTAATGCAGACAAGTGCGAGGTGCTGCATTTCAGTAGGACCCCCCCAGGGTAGGATTTACACAGTGAACAGTACGCTGGGGTGTGCGATGGAACAAACGGATCTGGCAATACGGGTCCTTAGTTCATTTAAATGTTGGCAGAGGTATAGGGGTTGAAATGAAAGCCTTTTGCGCACTGGCTTTCATAAATCAAAGTACTGATTACAGGAGACAGGATGTAATGTTGAAGTTGAATAAGACGCCATTGAGGCCTGACTGGGAGTACTGTGCGCAGGTTTGGTCATCTGCTAACAAGAAGGATATAAATCAGGTTGAAGCAGTCCAGAGGAAATTTCAAAAGACCTTGTCGGATCTGGAGGACCTGAGTTATAAGGAAAGAAGGATAGGTTGGCATTTTAATTCTTGGAGAGTAGAGGGAGATTTAACAGAGGTATAATAAATACTGAGGCATACGTATAGGACAAATGCAAGCAGGATTTTTTCACTGAGCAACACCAAATTCTGGAGGAACTCCTCAGGCCAGACAGCATCTATGCACAATGTAAGCTGTCGATGTTTCGGGCCGAGATCCTTCATCAAGACTGAGCCTGAAATGTTCAATCTTTTCAATAAATGCGACCTGGCCTGTTGAGTTCCAGTGTGTGGAATTCACATTGGAATTGCATTGTGTGCCTGTTGGTTTGACTTCCAGCATCTGCTGATTTGTCCACCGAGGTTGGGCGAGACTACAATGAGTAGTCTTGAAATATATTGACTTGACCTCTTGGTGGGGGAGCATTTTGGAGAGAGTGACCACAACTCACTTAGCTTCAGCATAGGTGTGGAAAGGGATAAAATCAGACAAAATGGTAAAGTGCTTAACTGGGGAAGGGCTAAATTTGAAGGGATGCGGCAGGAGCTAGCGAGAGTAAATTGGAAACAGATGTTCAAAGGGGAAAGCACAGAAGTAACGTGGGAGAAGTTTAGCGACAACTTGAGCTGGGTTCAGGATAGATTTGTCCTACTGAGGCAAGGAAAAATGGTAGGAAAAGGGAACCGTGGCTGACGAAACATGTGAGGCATCGTCAAGAGGAAAACAAAAGCATATGTTAGATATAAGAAACAGGAAATAGGAGGAGCATATGAGAAATATAGGGTAGCCAGGCAGGAGCCAAAGAAAGGACTTAGGAGAGCTCGAAGGGGGCATGAGAAGGCCTTGGCTTGTAGAATTAAGTAGAACCCCAAGGCGTTCTCTGCGTATGCGAAGAATAGGAGGATGACGAGAACGAAGGTGGGAACATGGACATCATGCACCTGGAGGCGGACGAGGTTGGAGAGGTCCTAAGTGAATACTTTGCTTCAGTATTCACACGTGAAAAGGATCTTGATCTGGATGAGATCGAAGTAGAGCAGGCCTGTGTGCTGGACAATGTGGAGATTAAGGAAGAAGTAGTGCTGGATCTTCTTAAAAACATTAAGAT
Organism: Hypanus sabinus; assembly: GCF_030144855.1. Taxonomy (NCBI): domain Eukaryota; kingdom Metazoa; phylum Chordata; class Chondrichthyes; order Myliobatiformes; family Dasyatidae; genus Hypanus; species Hypanus sabinus. The sequence goes on from NW_026781634.1 coordinate 84,080, forward strand.
TGATAAATCCCCAGGGCCGGATATGATACACCCCAGGTTGTTGTGGGAATTAAGAGAAGAGATCGCAGGAGCATTAGCTATGATCTTTGTATCCTCTTTGACTGCAGGGGAATTGCCAGAAGATTGGAAATGGCAAAGGTAGTTGTCTTGTTTAAAAAGGTTATAAGGAGAAACCTGGGAACTATAGACTGGTGAGTCTTATGTCGGTGGTTTGCAAACTACTGGAAAGTATTCTTAAGGATAGGATCTACGAGCATTTGGAGAAGTACAGTCTACTCATGGATAGTCAACATGGCTTTGTGAAGGGAAGATCATGCCTCACGAGTCTGATTGAATTTTTTGAAGAGGTAACAAAAGAAATGGATGAGGGTAGGACAGTGTATGTGGTCTACATGGACTATAGCAAAGCATTTGACAAGGTCCCTGATGAGAGACTCATCCAGAAAGTCATGAGGCGTGGGATAAGTAGAACCTTGGCTGCTTAGATAAAAAACTGGCTTAAAGGAAGAAAGCAGAGTGTAGTTGTGGAAGGAAAGTATTCTGCCTGGAGGTCGATGACTAGTGTAGTGCCGCAGGGATATGTCCTGGGACCCATGCTATTTGTGATTTTTATAAATAACCTGGATGTCGAGGTGGAAGGACGGATGAGTAAGTTTGCGGCTGAATCGAAGATTGGAGGAGTTGTGGATGGAGCTGTAGGTGATTGAAGGTTACAAGAGGATATAGACAGGCTGCAGAGTTGGGCAAAAAATGGCAGATTGGAGTTCAATTCGGGCAAGTGTGAGGTGATGCATTTTGGAAGGACTAACCAGAAGACTGAGTACAGGATTAATGGTCAGTTACTTAAGAGTGTGGATGAACAAAGGGACCTTGGGGTTCAAATCCATATATCCCTCAAGGTCGCTGTACAGGTTGATAGGGGCGGTTAAGAAGGCCTATGGGTTGCTAGGCTTCATCAACAGGGGGATTGAGTTCAAGAGTAGAGTGGTCATGTTGAAACTCTACAAATCTCTGGTGAGACCGCACTTAGACTATTGTGTTCAATTCTGGTCACCTCATTATAGGAAGTATGTGGAAACTATGGAGAGAGTGCAGAGGAGATTTACCAGGATGTTGCCTGGATTGGAGAACAAGTAATATGAAGCAATGTTAGCAGAGCTGGAACTTTTCTCTTTGGAGTGTAGAAGGATGAGAGGGGACTTGATAGAGGTCTATAAGATTATGAGAGGCATAGACAGGGTGGATAGTCAGTACCTGTTTCCCAGGGCACCAATAGCAAACACCAGAGGGCATATGTAAAAAATTTAAGGGAGGGAAGTTTAGGGGAGACATCAGGGGTAAGCTTCTTTCCTCAGAGGATTGTGAGTGCATGGAATGAATTACCAGGGATGGTGGTGGAGGCTAAAACATTAAGGGTATTTAAGAGCCTCTTGGACAGACATATGGATAAAAGAAAAATGGTTATGGGTAGTGTGGGTTTACTGTTTTGTTTAAGGATTATATGGGTCGGCACACCATGGAGGGCTGAAGGGCCTGTACTGTGTTGTAGTGTTCAGGGGCGACGGATGAACGTTGAAAAGCTGAAGAGGAAAATTAGCTCGTTTTCAACGTTTCAGAGGAGGTTGGATAGACACATGGATGGCAGGGGCATGGACGGCTGTGGTCCGGGGCAGATCGATGCGAATAGGCAGTCCTTTTCACAGAATAGATGGGCCGAAGTCTGTTTCTGTGTTGTACGTCTCTATGACTCCGAGAATTTGCATCTCGTTATTGGAAATCAAACCCACATCCAACTTCCATCAGTTCCCACTCTCACCACCCTCTGATCGAAGAGTTTCCCCTTATATTCACCTTAATTATTTCAGCTTGCATGTCACACTTAACCCATGACCTCTAGGTCCAATGACACCCAACTTAAGTGGAAAAAGCCTGCTTGCATTAACCTTGCCTTCACCCCACAGAGTTGTATGTACCTCTGCACTGTTCCCTACGCCCAGTCCAGGTCTCCGTAGCCCACGCTGCAAACTCTTTCCTTGAAGCTAACTGTTTCGCAATCTCTTGCATCCTCTCCCCCAGCGTTCTGTTCCTCTCTGCCTCCACCTGTAACCACCCTCTCCCACTTTCACTCACCCTCTTCAACATGTTCCCTTTCACTCTCTCACCGTCTATCTCCTCCTTCCCTCCACCCTCTCCCTCTTCTACTCACCAATCTCCACTTATTTCTGTTTTCTCTCTTCCTTTTCAAATCTCTCTCCTCTCTGTCTCTATTTCTCTCGCCTCCCCCACTCTCTCCATTCACTACAGTCTCTGTCTTCTCCACTCACTCTTTCTGCCTTAGGTCATTGTCAGTTTGCGAATGTCATCAGCGCTTTGGCCTGCACTCCCTTAAATATTTTTAAATTGGAAATCATTCCAATTGGGTCCCATTTTCCCTACCACATAACTCCCTGACTGGTTCCAATTTTCAGTCACTCCATCTTTCCCCCCTGACAGCCAGGTTAACTGCAGTGAAGTTTGTCAGTTTCCCTGTCTCTCCCTCCCCGATGGCCATTCCAATAACAGTGAGGACGCCCATCTCAAGGTCGTGCGTCACCCCCTCAATAGCGCCCATTTCCAAACAACCTCTCACTCCTTACATTTGCACATTTTCTGTCCATTTGGAATGGGTGTCTGTTAAGAAAGATAAATTTCTCAAATCTTTCAGGCGCAGTGTAAATCAACAACCCGCTCGTTAACCAAAGCCAAAGGTGTTTCTTGTGGCAAGAAACTGTTCACAATACTCAAGGTGATGCCTCACCCGGGCCTTGTTAAGCCTCAGCATCACATATTTGTTCTTGTATTCTAGACCTTTTGAAATAAATGCTAACATTTTACCTTCTTCAATACCGGCTGAACATGCAAAATAAACTTCTGGGTGTTCTGCACAAGTCCAGCTGCATTTCAGATTCCTGGATTTTCTCCACTCGGCGTTATAAAAATATAGTACGCACATATATTTCTACTACTAAATTGCACGACCATGCATTTTCAAACATTTCCCACTTACTTGCCCATTCTCCTAATATTTCTAAGTCCTTCTGCATCAGAACTGTTTCCTGAACTCTACCTGCCGCTCCATCAACCTTCGTATCATCTACAAACCATCTATTCTACCATCTAAATCGTTAATGTACATCAGAAAAAGAAAAGCTCCCAACACCGACGCCCTGCGGAACACCACTGGTCACTGGCAGCCAAACAGAAACTGACCCTTTTATTCCCACTCCTTGCCTCCTACCAATCAGTCAATTCTCTAACTGTGTTAGTACCTTTCCTGTTATACTAGGGGCTCTTAACTGGGTAAGCAGCCTCATGTGTGGCACCTTGTCAAAGTTCTTCTGAAAGTCCAAATATACAACATCCACTGCATCCCCTTTATCCATCCTACTTGTTATCTTCTCAAAGAATTCCAACAGGTTCGTCAGGCAGGACTATTGTGTACTGTGTCACCAACTACATTATCATTTCTCTTTTATTTTTAACATACTTAAAAAAAGTTTTTACTATCTACTTTGATATTATTTGCTGGCTCGCTTTCGTATTTTGTCCCTTCTAAAGATTTTTTCGTTGCTTTCTGTAAGTTTTTAAAAAACCTCCCAATATTTTGCTTTGTTGTGAGCCCTTTCTCTTGATTTTGTAATAGCTTTGACTTCCCTTCGCAGCCACGGCTGTATTAGTTTGCCATTTGAATATTTATTCATTTTTGGAATGCACATGTCCTGCGCCTTCCTCACTTTTCTCCAGAAACGCACGTTTTGCCATTCTGCTGACACCCCTGTCAGCAGCTCCTTCCGATTTACTTTGGCCAGCTCCTTTCTCATAACACGGTAATATACCTTATTCCACTGAAATACTGCTACATCAGATTATCATTCCGCTCTTCCAGTTGTATCCCTTGCGATCCTTTTGTTCTCATCATGTTTGTGGAATCCTCAATAATTCTCCTTCACCTTGTCTATTAGAGGAACTTCATGCCTTCTAGCCTCCCTTATTTCTTTCTTCAGTGTTCTCCTGCACGTATTATACTGCATAAAGGCCTCATTCTATCCAACTTGCCAATCTCTGCCATGCACCACCTTTCTTCTTTTAACCGGCACTTCAGGAACACTTGCATATCACGGTTTCTACACTTGTTATCCTGACCTTTCATTCTGCCAGGCACTTGCAAGCTTGCAGTCTCCATATTTCGTTTTTGAAGGCCTCACACCTTCCAAGTACACTTTTGCCACAAAGCAGCAGCCTGTCTCAATCCACACTTGCCAGATCCATTCCGATACCATCAAAATTGCGCCTTCTTCAATTTAGAATCTCAACCCACGGGTCAGGCCTAACTTTCTGTACATTTACGTGGACATTACGGGCATCGTGCTCACTGTATGCAAAGTGTTCCCATACGCAAACTTCTGCCCCCTGCCCTGCCCCATTCCTCAATGGAAGAGTCAGTATTGCACGCTGACTGTTGGAACTTCTGCGTACTGGTGAAGGAGAAGTTCTTCGACACATATGACAAACTCTATCCCACCTGGTCCATTTACAGTATGAGATTCCTAAGTCATTATGTGGAAAGTTAAAATCACCAAGTGTTAACAACCTTACAACAATCTGCGATCTTACAAATTTGTTCCTCGAAATCGCTAGGGCTGCTGGACTGTCTTTTATATAGCCGCTTTAATGTGGCCATACCTTTCTTATTTCTCAGTTTCACACATATTGCTTCGCTAGCTGAGTTCTACCGTCTGTTTTGACAGAGCACTGCCTGGTAACGCCACTTCTCCTTCATTAATCCTGCTTCGTCATGTCTTAAATAATTGCCCTCGAAATAGCTGTGACGGGTGTGGGGTGTTTGAGTTGAACCTCGCCCTGCAGCGGATATCCCCGTTGATAAAGGGGGTGGAGCCCGAACCTGGCTGGATCAAATTCACAGCTGGGACAGGCTGAATTAAACAGAGAAGCTGGTTGCGACAGGAGAATAAGGAGGAAAAGTAAGATCTGTATGGAAAGTCCAGACAGAAACTACTTGCGACGGCGAGGGAAGGTTCACACATTCTCTGTAATTCTGTCTGTGTTTGCTGCATTTGTCCTAGTCCCATCTCCTCCCGCTGACCGACTTGTACCAGACCGGTGAGGAGCTGTGCAACCAGAACTGCGGACTGCCTCATTAACCCCGGATCATCCGGACCTGTCTATCTGTAATCAGCGACTGACTCTCCATAACCGAATAGTCCTGGGAGCAGCAGCACCGGCTGAATTCTCGGTGCATGGTCGGCACATTTGTCATCCAGACAGCACTGAACTCCGACTGGTTTCAACATCAGAGGTAAATTCTGTCTCCGATTCTGCAACTCACTGAGAGTTTACAGCGGGGCTCGGCTTTTGTCGGGACTGGAAATCCACACCGAACTAAACTCCGACCGGTTTCAACATCAGAGGTAAATTCTGTCTCCGATTCTGCAAATCAGTGAGCTTTTACAGCGGGGCTCGGCATTTGTTGGGACTGGGAGGAGTTCTGGCAAGATCAATGAACTAATTATTGACCAAATGCATTAAAGGAAGCGACCTTGTTACCTTCAATCATACACATTTTCTAGGGCGGTTTCCACTGAGTCAGTGCAGATCAACCTTGCGCACGGTTAGTGATATCCAAAATATTCCCTGCGACAAGGCTGGGTCCTCTCTCCGATTTTTCTCTCTCTCTCTCACACACACACACACACACACACACACACAAACACACAAACTAACTACTCAGAATAACAGAGCGACTGTGAGATTTTACTGTTTGGGACGTCGCAGTGGAGAATGCCACAGAGCAACTTATTTAATTAAATTGCTAATTATGATATTAAAGCTACACATGATAGGTGTTTGAGGTAAAATTAAATGCTAGAATCTCACAAAGTCTATTAGCAATTGTAACAAGTAGTCATTCAGATTGCAGACACTGTGGAACTTTCTTTTCCCTACCATCGGGTATTTATTGCTTTATTTTCTGTAACAGAAGTAATTTAGTACAATATCAAGCCAACTTGGTGCAGTTTAAGGGGAGTGTCGAACTGTTCTGTTTAGTTTCAGCAGAGGATCCGCCCTGTGGACAGGCAGCAGCTTGCACACAGAAATATGCCACGGGTCAGTGACTCGTCACCGATCTCTCTCAAACAAGAGAAAATCAGCAGATGCTGGAAATCCCAGCAACACACACAAAATGCTGGAGGAACTCTACAGGCCAGGCAGCATCAATAGAAGCAAGTAGCGTCGACCTTCGAGACCCCAGCTAATGTACTTCACATCGCGTCATTGGTTCTATCGCTTTTACCTGTAGCAGAAAGGCTTAAACTTTCTTCACATTTTAATGACAGTGTTTTGCTGCACCGGTTTGGATTTGATTTGAGCAGAACGGCCGCTCCCTGTTCTGAAGAATGTGCGTGGACAGGCTGCTGCTTGCTCGCAGACCCTGAGCACCGAGTCTCACAGAACAACAAGCCGCTCTTTCCAAATCAGTCGATGCTCTGCCCTCTTCCCCTTTCCATTCTAGTCCTGACGAAGGGACTCGGTCCGTGACGTCGATTGTTTATACCCATCCATAGATGCTGCCTGACCTGCTGAATTCCCCCGGCACCCCATGTGTTGACATGGTTACGAGAGATCCGTACGGGGAGGTGGGCGGGGCTATTTGTAAGAAACGACACACAGTATTCTTGGGGAATTAATGTGAGAATAATTCCGCTTCTGATATTTATTGCAGAACTTTATTTTCAGTCAACCAGTTGTCTGTGCATTGGATCAGCATTCAAGGAGATATTTGTTTCTTTTTAAGCCACTGGCTGTGATGCCTTTTGCGTTCCAACTGTTTCCTGCTGGCATGATTTACGTTTTCCACAGGTTAGGTAAAAATCATGATCAGCTCTAGAACAACGGCCACCTGTTTCAAAGCAAGGGTGCAAGCTCTGTACAGCAAACGCCTGTCCCCTTTCCATAGTTTCTGATTTCAGACAAATACATCTATTGTTCCTGTGTTGATTGTGTTCAATTTGAACTCTTCTTCTGAATGGCCAGTGGAAGAAAAAAACTGTAATTCTGTTTCAGCCCGGGATTCTTGATAAACAGTGGGTTTGATGTGTTACAGGGATGGATATGAGGGAATAAGTAATGACACTTTAGATTTGATCACCCATGATTCAATGATCTTTAGCAATCTTGAGGGTTCGTGTGGTCCATTAAGCGTATGGATATCTTGACTAGAGAAGGTCTGAGGATTTATTTAATGTTAGCCGTTGTAATGACTGTATGCGAAGGGAGGTACTATTTTATTTATGTATTTGAACTGAAATCAAACATTAATTATTTACGTCCAGCTTTGTGCGTTATTTATGTGCCCCAGCTGCGTTAAGGGGTCGAACTGTTGACTAACTTGGAGTGCTGGACAGCACGGTATCGGACCGAGAGAGTTCCCTGTTAACCCCATTGCAAGCTCCCTGGGGCTGTCGTGGCTCCGGCTCACCGCCCCGCCCCCCCACCCCCCCACTGCCCGACACGCGCTCTCTCGCAGAGCTCGTAACGCTCGCGCCCCCAGGCTCACACTGAGACGATTTGGGAAATCTTGCGCACCCGTCATCTGCCAGACATCTGTCATCAGGTGATGTGCGAGTTATTTGGTTCCCATTGGTGCCGGAAAATGTCAATTCATGCCTTATCTCAGTCTGAACTGTCCGTGCAGGTTAAGCACACCGGGTCAGATCCATTGTCGCTCACCCGGGAAGTCAGACTGTGGTTACCCGGAACCGCACTGAACGCCATCCGGTTACAGCATCCTATATCAGGTTATAGGCTTTATCGTTTTCCTTGCAAGAGAAAGGGTCAAAGCGAATTTGCCCATTCCCGAATGAGAGTTAGTCGGTGGATAAAGTGGATTTAATTTCAGTAGAAAGACCACTCTTTTGTGAGGAATGAGCGCGGACAGGCAGCTGCAGAAACACAGCCCCGAGTCCATCAGAACCACGACCGACGCCTCCCTAATCAATCAATCAACTGGCCCTTCCCCCTTCCTTTCGTGATTAAGTTTCCGACCCGGTACGTCGACTGTTTCTATCCACGGATGCTACCAGGACTGCTGAGTTCTTCTTGCAATTCACGCATTGCCATGGTTACGAAAGAACAGGGAGGTACCGCGTGTGGGGCAGAGTGCAGAAAAAGATGAAATTAGGAGAAAGGAACGATGGATATTGAAATCATACCCACACTGTCAGAATATTCCTGGGAAATTAAGAAGAGATCTCCGCGGAGCCCCCAGTGGCCGGACGTCCCCACATTGGTCGAAAGCCGGAGAGACAAGATGTGGGCTCGGCTGTCCGGCCCTTTCTCTGCGACACTCCCGGCTTCTACATCAACTCCATCCATCCGACTTTGGGAAAACTTTAACAATCAAGAAGCGTAATTCCTCTCAGCGATCAGCTGACTGAATGGATTTTAGGACTTAAACGCTGCAGGACTGAGAATCTTCTGTTGTCTAATACACGATGTGCAGACCTGGCTGGCGTTTCTGGTTTGCATTGGTAAGCAGTTGTTTTTCAAAATACTGAACAACAAGATACTGCACCAGTTAAAACGATAAGAAACAGCATCAGCCTGGAAGATCCTCCCCCAAAAAACTGGGATTTTGTGACCCAACTCGAGACAAACAGCACACTGCCCACTCAACAAGTAAGATAGTTCAGCCGGGCGATTCCCATGATTGATTTTGTTTTCCTTTGGAAATCAAATTAAACATCCATTCAGGTATTTTAAAGCACAAGTGCCCCTCTCCCCACACCGAGATCTGTCGTCAAATGTGCGGTATCATACACTCGCTACCCAGCTCGCGCAGAGACGAGTTAATGGCTGAAGTACTAATCAGTAACTTCTCCTCCAAAAGCGCTCTCACAGAGTATTCACAAGCCGTGTAATTCACCTTGATGCGAAGAGAGGTCATTACTGGTTACACCCAAGCGGAGGCGGAGTAGCCAAGAGGGCGTTATCTCTGCTGATCAATATCTCCTCCCCCCACCAACTCCCCGTCAAAGCGGAACAAACCTCATAGTGAATGTCCCGATTTTTGACTTATTTTCATTTCCCTCCGAGGGAAGTGGGGGAGTTTGTGAAGCGTCTCCTGTGGCCGGAGTCTGATGTATCACTGAGAGGTAGGAGGAGACCATTCGGCCCATCAGCCTGATTTTGGCTCCACGGGGAGGGAGGTATCCCGGAAGAACAAGGAGGGAGACAGGGGGGATCTTATTGAAAGAATAAAGATGGTGTGAGAGGGGGCGGACAGGATGTTTGTCCCGGTGGGGGCAGATGGGACTCATCTGTGGAAATGTCTGAGCCCATGGTGGTGGCGAGCAGAGGGATTCGCCTCATTGGGGACAAAAACCGGCAGACTGTTGCCCTGCAAGCGGGGCCAATGGTCCAGGAAAAGTGGGGATTGGAGTGGTGTTGGAGGGGGGGCAAGGGTGGACTGGACTAGCGTCTTATTGAATGACAGGGCAAGCTAGAAGGGCCGAGTGGCCTGCTCCTGTTCCTGTTGTCTGTGTGTTTAAAGAGAAGGAATAACCAGACCTTTGTTGGCCTTCAGGATGTCAAAAAAATGTGTGTTGTAGGGACAGTTCGGATCCAGTCAACTGTGTCAACAATTTGGCTGAGAAGGAAATTGAACATTTCCAGTCTGTTAGACTACACCTGGAGCATTTCATACTGTTCTGATCGCCCGAGTCTGGGGTTTGGAGAGGGTGAGAAGAGGATTACCAGGATATTGCCTGGATTAGAGGGCATGAGCTATATTGAGAGGTTGGACAAACTTGTGTTGTTTTCTCTGGAGCAGTGCAGAAAGTGTCAGGTTACTTCAAGTAACACAGTGTGGTGAGCTTTCCATCTTATCACACTGGGGGCATTCAGTTTGCTTATAACAGCAGAATGGAAACCGTCCTTGAGCCTGGTGGTACATGCTTTAAGGGTTTAATGTGTGAGGTGAGAATGTCCCAGGTTGTGGTGATTTTTGAGTACAAGGCCTGTTTTACTGAGGCGGTGGGAAGTGTAGCCAGAGGCCGTGGAGGGGAAGTTGGTTTCTATGATATACTCAGCTGTGTCCACAGCTCTCCACTGTTCCTTGCAGTCATGGGCAGAGCAGTAGCCAGACGGAGGTGTCAGGTATTTGGACGGGATACTTTCCATGGTGCGTTAATAACATTTGGTTGAGGGAGAAGGGTATTTGCCAAATCCCCTGTTGTTCTATCTTGGTCATTTTAGAATGACCAAGTACCTACTATTAATGTAGTCTCTGTGTATTGCTGGGGGAGCATCAGTGACCATCCTTGATTGCTTTCCCATCTGCTTCCATCTGCTTATCCCCTTCCCATCTTGTTCAATCTCTGTCCAGCCTGTATCTCACCACCTCTGTGGTATACAGCAATCATCTTGTTCAATCTCTGTCCAGCCTGTATCTCACCACCTCAGTGGTATACAGCAATCATCTTGTTCAATCTCTGTCCAACCTGTATCTCACCACCTCAGTATTCAGCAGTCATCTTGTTCAACCTCAGTCCAGCCCGTATCCCGTCACCACAATGATAAATATCAACAGTCTCTCTTCTACCGTTGTCTTCATTGTGAAGTATTTTGTCTCTCTGAGTTATTTCTGAAATCGGTGTTTGTTACCTGAAATTACCAGATGATTTATTCAATACAGCACGAGGTAGGGTAAAGACAGCCATTACAATTTTAGTTTCAATGTTAACAAATGACCGCTGTGTTAATCTTTCTCAGACGGAGACTCTCAGCGTTTAAAGTTGAGTCTGTTATTTTCTGTTTTGGTCATGTTTGGAGAGTCACGTTCTCCGTGGCCAGGAACAACCACAGGATCAGCAAGGAGTGGTGCGCATTTTCCTCTCTGTGTTCAATTCCCCTCAGGGGGAGTTAGTGGCCTCGGGAGTAGAAGTAACAGATTGATAGTGAGTTGGGGAGTATGTAGGGAGGACTGTATTAACCCTGTATTGGACTGAAGGGAAAACTAATGAATGTGGGACTTACATTCGTGCGACTTTGTTCATCACAAACATCGTGTACTCAGTCAATAGTGCATCATTTAAAGTAAAAAGAGAAAATGCTGGAAACGTTCAGCAGATCGGGCAACATCTTGGACAGTTCCAGTTCTAACACAGGGTCTTCTACAGTTTCTTTTTCCACACATCCAATCTGATGTACCGTGTTTCCAGCAGTTTGCATTCAATTTTGTGTTAAAACCATTTTATTCCTGTTAGCCTGCAGGAAATGTGATCGTTGCGTAGGACAAGATCCCATTTTCTTCAACTCCAGATATGCCGCCAGATCTGAACCCACTGTGAGGACATTTATATCTCACACGAGGCTGTAATTCTCCGTGTCCTGACACCTACTAGCCCTTCCCAATCTGCACTCGCTGACAATGACGGTGACAGATGTCCCAGACTCTGGGGCTCAGTAACAAACACAAAATTAACAACTAGATTAGACAGTAACTAATATGAAGAAAGTAGTGTTGCTTCCTGAAAGGACACACGAGCTGAGCTGTCTGATCCAACTGACCAAATCCTCCCTTGTTCACAACTTAATTGGCCAAGTGCCCATCCTGCCCGAGTCACGCAGCATCTGATACGCCCAGTATCCCACCCTCCCTCTACGATGCCAATCGCCCCACCATTCAGCCCAGACCAATACACGTAGACTTATGCCCTTCACCCACATCCACCTTCCCAGCGAGGGGACACAGAATTAACTGATCCCACAATCCCGGCTCAGGCGCAAAACTAAAATCGGGGCTACAAGACTGGAGAGCCCGAAACTTCTAGCTGTCCAGCAGAGCTCGATCCGGATCATTTCTCTTTGCAGACGGCCCTCGATTTACACAGACTCGAGATAAGCCCCTTCCTCACCGGCACCGGCAAGAGTACTGTACCGCCGGTGACACCGCGCATGGATTTTGCAGGAGGTTCGCCGCGGCATCATCCGTGGCCAGAACGTTCGGCTGTCCGGTTCCTTCACTGTGGCACCCGAACTCCACATCAACTCCATCCATACCACCCTGGGCAAACTTTAATGGCCAACAAACATAATTCCTCTCAGTGATCAGCGTTCTGGATGATTCACTCACTTTTAGAGTAAGGGCTACCTACAGTCGACATTGTCAAAGTGTTCAGCTTCTCAGGAGACAAAGACCAAGGACGAGAGGTGTTCTGTTACCTGATGCAATCTGTGATTTCCCTGCTGGCAATTCCAGTTTACATCAATAAAACTGTCGTTTATGAAAATCCTGAACAATGAGACACTGCAGCCAGTCCATCCAAAAGCAGACTACCCTGGACAGTCCCTAGACCACTCTGATGACGCATTGATCACATTGCCATGCTCATATTCCCAGATGGACGGTGGTTTCTATTGCATTCATTGTTGAAGCGGCTCGGCGGCCGATGATCTGCAGTTTCGGGATCGCGACAAGCCCCTCGCTCCTGGGTGAAGGAGCCGGGGGTTGGATCACTGACTGCATGGCAAAGGCATAAAGTTCACATCGTTGAGTATTGAGACCAGTCCCGAGTGAGGAGGTCTGATGCTGGGCAGGGAGTCCCGTTAACACTCTCGAACTGGAGGCCTTCGCCCCGCTTCCTGGACGGAACCTGCCGGGGTCCCGGGACCTTCACACCGAAACACCTGGGATGAGCTGCCGTTCAGCCCCTTTTGTTCTGCTATTCGGTAGGGGTGGAGATGAGGCGTTGATGCTGGAAGCACACCCTTCTCTCGCCCGTTTGGACAAGGCAGTGAGATCTACATCCGTCACGTCCTTTCGTTGTGGGTGGGGAATATGCTTTTCTTGACTCCATTCCACTCTTATGGCCTGCCGAAATGCAGCCAATGTTTCTGGGTGTATTACCCATTTATGTGAGAATTTAGCCTTTTCTATTTTTCTGAGCTTCTCAGAAAGGTGTACACATCTGAGTATTGAGACCAGTCCCGAGTGAGGAGGTCCGATGCTGGGCAGTCCCAGGATCCTGTGTCCCACAGTGGGTTTGATTTCACTCCTGCTCACCGCACCCCCACCCCGGCACTGATGATATAACAGCCAATATCCGCATGCTCACTGTTCCTCGTTGGGCTGCAGCTTCCTTTCCATTCTGCGTTGGGATTGTCTGTGAAGTCGGGATTGGGAGAGGACCCTCGGCCCCGGGGGCAGTGAGCCGGGAGAAGCATTACCAGCACAGGGTGAATTAAATGCAGCACGAAGCAGGGTAACAGGAGCCATTACAACTTTATTTTCATTGTTATGAATTCAGCCGCATTACTCTTGGTAATGATTAAACTCACAGTTTACAATGAAGAGCTTTGTTATCTGCCTTTTTTTGTTTTTGGTGAGCCACGTGTTCATTGACAGCCGACGAAGGACAGTTGCATGATTTTTTTTGCTCTCTGATCACTGCCCCTCTGTGAAGAGATAAGTGAGCTCAGGAGCAGATGAAACAGATTGGCAGTGAGGTGGGGAGGGGGGAGTATGTGGTGAACTCTGACTGTATGGAATGAAGAAAAGACTAATGAACATGGGCATTGCAAAATCTGTTCAGGACGTCACAAACATCTTGAAATCAGTCAGTGTTTGTGCATTAATTAAAATAAAAAAGAGAAATTGTTGAAGATTGTGGCGGACCTCCAACCTCCTAGATAACCACGTCTGCACCAGGTGCACCAAGCTGCAACTCCTCAGAGAATGCGTTAAGAAACTGGAGCTGCAGCTCGATGTCATTTATCTCATAAGGGATGCTGAGGAAGTTCAAAGTAAAAATTATCGGAGTACCTTTAAAATGATCATCCCCTCAAAACTAATCAGTAAACTCCAAGATCTGACCGCAACACCTCCTTGTGCAGCTGGATCCTGGATTTCCTCACTTGTAGAACCCACTCAGTTCAGATCCGCAAAAACATCTCCAACACAAACTCCATCAGTACCAGAGTACTACAGGAATGCTCTACTCGCTTTACACCTGTGACTGTGCCCAGCTCAACTACTATATATGTTTGCTGATTATACCTCTGTTGTGGACTCTGTCAAAAGGGTTGATACAGCACTGACTGAACCACCTCAGATCAGATCACACTGGTAAGTCCTCACCAGAAACATCTGAGGTTTGGTGACCCAACTCAAAAAAGAGGCCACACTGCCCACTCCATCAACAACATGGTGAAGCCGGGCACATAGCAGGGACTTTCCCTAACACAACACTGGCTTCAGTGATGAATACTGTTAATGTTCCTTCTTTTTTCCCCTGAAATCTTTAAAAAAAAAAGTTCATTGAACAGCTTTTGAAAACAAGCTCTCACTCACGCGAGACGTCTCTCTGCGACACCACACTGGGATCTGGCAACAGTTTGCAGCCTCATATGCCTAATGTCACGTATGGGTTCCCCACAACTGGATCTGACGCCCGTCTGCGCCCCCACATGCCTGACGTCCCGTCTTCAGTTCCTTCATTCACACTGGCGCTGAGACAGTTGAACTTTACCCGCTAAGCTAACAATTACCTGACCAACTCATCCCACTCCATAGTCAACAGAGGAATTGCATTCTTCCCATTAGTGCGAAGAGATGTCAATCACTAGTTACACCCGATAGTAGAGGCAGACCAGCCGAGAGGGCATTACCCCCGCTGATATCGACTCCCGCTCCCGGGTGGTACTCACCGTCAAAGCGGAACAAATCCGATGTCCAGCATTTTGAATTATATCCATTTTCCTCCAAGGGAAGTTGGGGGTGATTCTGAAGTATCTCCTGTGGCCAGTGTCTGATGTATCACTGAGAATTGCTCAGCCCATCGGTTGATGATGGTTCCCCCGGGGAGGGAGTGATCCCAGCAGGAGGAGGCAAAGGGAATAAATGTGGTGTGAGAGGTTGGTTAGGATGGAGTCTGAGAGGTGATCAAGGAGTAGGATGGGGGAAGGAGCCCATTGTCAATGGGGAAGGGACATGAGGGGCTCGTCTGAGCCCAGGGTGGTGATGAGCAAAGATATTCACCACTTTGGGGGCAAACTCTGGCAGACTGTATTTTCATATTGTTAGTGACACAGAATTGTATAGTTGCTGTTCTGTGTGTTATCTGAATGTACTTGCTTGCAATCCTGCTACACACCAGCGTTTCTCTGTACCTGTACTTACTGTACTTGCTCACTTGGCAATAAATTCAACAGGACCTGAGATAACTCGGTGAGATTAGATTAGTGATGGCCATCTTTGGCACCTCGGTAGGTCAAATGTAAAGAACATAGGAATAGAAATCTTCAGCACATAACAAGCCCTTCAGCCCACATTGTTGTGCTGACCATGTAACACAAAGTATACTGCAGATGCTGTGGTCAAATCAACACGTACAAACAAGCTACAGGAACTCAGCAGGTCGAACAGCATCTGTTGAAACGTACTACTGTTTCTGTCTTGTGGGTGATATAAAAAATGCAGGACTTGTACGTTCCACCCCACCAGAAGAAGACCAATGCTATTCTACCCTTTATACGAAAAAATAATTTGTCAGTGGAGGCAGTGGAAAGTTTCAAATCTGTTGTAAAAGCACTTTTCGATCAGGATTGGTTTTCCACCTTCCCCCCAGGTTTTTTTACAAGGTGAGGGCAAGGGTGCTGGGAGAGGACCCACAAGCTGGACACAAACACGTCTTTTTTGGTTCAATAAAATAGCGTTTATTGCTCGCTACACAGAGAAACGGGAAATCGAGTAGGTCAAGGGGTACACGAACTTTGGGCTAGGAAGCTAGGGACCGCGGACCTGGAAACTGGGGACGTGGATCGTCGCGGCCATGACTGGGACCCTGGGCTTGGAGACAGGGAACTTGGATCGCCGCGGACCTTGGGCCTGGAAACTAAGGCCTTGAATCGCCCCAGCCAGAGACGTGGAAACTTGGACCTGACACACCGAGCCAGGACTCCGCTTTCAGGTCAGGTATCGAGCCGGGACTCTTCTTCGAGGGCTGGACACGGAACATCGAGCCAGGACTCCCACCTTCAAACTCACCCCTGGCAGTTGAGCTTGCCCGGACCCACCCTGGCGAAGGAAGGCGAATTTCCGGCAGTGCAATGTGGGGGTGGATAACCCTGACCTGTGGCGGCGACGGTGACTTGCTAATGCTTCATAACGCTCTCGCCCCGAACAGCTAAAACGAGGGGCTTATAAGCTGCCGGTTTGGGTCAAATGTAAATTACCCTAATGGCCAAGCTCAAGGGACACGTGAAACGGGATTAGAAGCGAATGAGGAGTCAATGGTCCGGATTATAATGCAACCAAACTAAATTTAAAGGGGAACGGATCCGGACCATGCCCTTTATTTTGATACGTGCTATGTACCTGTCTAAGAGTCTCTTAAAAGACCCTATTGTATCCGCCTCTCCAATCGTCACTGCCAGTGCTTCCCACACACCCACCACTCAATGTTAAAAAAAACTTACCCGTGACATCTTCCTTGCACTTACCTCCAAGCACATTAATACTATGCTCCCTCTTTTTATCCATTTCAACACTGGGAAAAAGCCTCTGGCTATCGATGCAACAAATCCCTCATCTTATGCATCTCTGTCAGGCCACATCTCATCCTGCGTTGCTTCAAGGAGAAAAGGCGAAGTTCACTCAAACTATTCTTATCAGACATGCTCCCCGATCCAGTCAACATCCTTGTAAATATCCTCTATACGCTCACTATAGCATCCATATTGTTTCCTGTAGAGAGGTGACCAGAAGTGAACACAGTACCTCCCAAAAGGAGTGTAATCAAGGTCATATATAGCTGTAACATTACCTCACGCTCTTGAACTCAATCCCATGGCTGATGAATGTCAACACACCATATGATTTCTTAACAACACTGTCACCGTGGGCAGCAGCTTTAGGTGTTCTATCGACACAGAACCCAAGATCTTACTGATCCTTCACTTTGCCAAGCGTCTTACCATTAATATTTACTGTCTTCAAATTTTAACTACCGAACTGACCCACTTCACGCTTCTCAGTATTGAACTCCATCTGCCACTTCTCTGCCCAGTTCTGCATCCTATCGATATTGCACTGTAATATCTGACAACCCTGCAGACGATCCACAACACTCCCAACTTTTGTGTCATCAGCAAACTTACTAACCCATCCTTCAACTTTCTCATCCAAGTCATTTGTAAAAATCACAAAGAGAATGGGTGAACACTATTTGTCACCATCATTCATGCAGAATACAAACCATCTACAATCGTCCTTTGCCTTCTGTGTGCATGCCTGTTCTGGATTCACAAAGCAATGTCTCCTTGGATTACATACTCATTATTTTCTGAATGAGCTTTCAATGGGAAACCTCAGCTAACCTCTTAATGAAAGCCATATACAGTACTTTCACTGCTCTACCTTCATCAATGTGTTTTTTACATCCTCAAAGAACTCAATCAGGTTCATAAAGCATGACCTGCCCTCGGCAAAGCTATGCTGACTATCCCTAATCAGATTATGCCTGTCCAAATGTTCATAAACCCTGAGTCTCAGGATCTTCTCCAAAACTTGTCCACAACTGAAGTAAGACTCACTGGTCTATAATTTCCTGGGTTATCTCTATTCCACGTCTTGAACAAGGGGACAAGATTTGTAACCTTCAATCCTCTGGTAATTCTCCCATCCCTATTGATGATGAAAAGATCATCACCAGAGGCTCAGTAATCTCCTCCCTTGGTTCCCATAGTAGCCTGGCGTATATCTCATCCAGTCCCGGCAACTTATCAAACCTGATGAATTTCAAGAGCCCCAGCACATCCTCTTTCTTAAAGTCTATGTACTCAAGTGTTTCAGTCCACTGTAAGTCATCCCCACAACGTCCAAGGTCCTTTTCACCTGTGAATAATGAAGCAAAGTATTCATTAATTACATCAGAATATTTTAAATGATCGGCTGATTGAGAAACATCTGTTGAGGATGCGGCAGTGAATTCTAACCAAACTAATGTGCGTTGCCTGGTACGCCACGGATTTGTTATGGCGTCCTCTCAGCTCCAGTGATGATTGTTGCAAATGTCGGTGATATGTACTCAATCCTTTCTTAGCAATCAGCAAACATACAAACTTGAAGCGATGAAACTGAAGTATACCCAAGTATAAGTCCAGCGTGTTTGAGATAATAATAACAACAGAGATGACTTCCGTCAGTCCCCAGCAGTGTACCGCACAGAATAAAGAACAAATGTATAACTGATTCCCTTTGCGTTTCTGATACAGGGGCTTCCACCTGAAATATTCACATACTGTATGTCTTGTTGAATAATTCCAGCATTTTGTTTTATATATGTCAAATATTCTTTTCCAAACTTGCTGTTTCGGATATATTGTGGGTCTACATTGTGCTTAACAAGGTGCCATGTAATTGTCTGATAATAGGTGATATGGTCAAAGAAATCGTGACCGAGTTTAGGTGATAATAATGGTCTTAAAGTCCTGCCAGAGAAAATGTGGTGGTTCAGGACAAGATGTTGTAATGGTATATGTGGCATTACATTGTTTGGGATGTCAGAGTGTCTCTGTATAGACTCAACCCGTGTATTGCCATAGGTGTCAATGCCAGGGGATGTTAAACTGTAAGGGTGAGAATCAGGTATGACTGAGAAATCTGTATAATTCAGTGACGAGAGGAGTAGATGTCCCTTTGGTCAGCAGAAATGATTCACCCCACACTGCTGTAACAGCTGTCCATTACTCTCCATAGCGCCACCAGTGGTAGGAGGACCAAAGCAGTGGGCGCTCTCTGCTCAATCTGTCTTGTCATTCCATTGACACATCACTGCCAGTCCAGGATACAAGACTGGTTCCTAAAAGCGAATTGCCTGCAATATAGCGAGAAGATACCCTGGAGAAACCTGGCCCAGTGTACAGTCCATGGAGGGAGTGGAAATGGACTTGTGAGACTGTGGGTGGATGGGCGCAGGTGGACCAAGCCATGTCAAGGCTTCAGTGGACAGGCCCAAGATGTTTGGAGGTGTTTGACTCTGTTTAAAAACAAAACAGGGTACTCCTTGCAATCCCAATTAATATCTGACCCACTTTTTGTTTGTTACAGAGCATCAGAAACTGATCACACCTGTCCTCAAAATGAGTCAAGCTCCGAGCAGTGGAGGCGATCCAGTGACGTCACCATCGGGAAAGGACACGGGCATGTTGTCGAAATATTTTAATTTATAAATACTCTGTTGAGTCTGCGTCTGGGTTTAATTCATAGCGGCAATTCACAAAACTGAGCAGAGAGATGGGAGAGAAGTTAACATCTCCGGGGGGAATCACAGACACATGTGGAAGGAGTACAGTTACCGTCTGCTCCTGCTCCTCTAGCAGATTGTGATGCCCATTAAAATAGCGGGTTACTCCAGAAGACAAGACATTCTCCAGATGCTGAAAGATTTGGGCAATGAGAAGACGCATAATATATTTGCAAAACTCAGCAGGTCAGGCAGCATCCGTGGAGAAAAATAAACATTTGAAGTTTTGGATTAGGACCGCAAGGAATAGAAAGTAATGTGGCAATACCTAGAATTTCTGTCCCCTTATTTCCAGTCCGATGAAGGGCCTTGTCCTGCAATTTTGACCGTTTATTCTCCACCATAGATGCTGCATGCCATGCTGAGTACCTCCAGCATTTTGTGAGTTTCTCCAGAGATTTTCCAAGGAAGGGCTTGACCAGGCAGGCAGACAGCAAACCAGAGCAAAGCGGTGGTGATGGGCAGGACCAGGAGAGTGATGGTGATGGTTTACTATATTCTCAGGAATAAGCAGATTACTTTCCAAACAGAGCGGTATATTCCCGGGGACATGAAAGAGCAGCTTCAACACATGGAACTATACCCTCTCCTATGCCCCTGGCACCACCACAAGCCCATTCCTCCTACCACCTCCCCACCTGCATATGCATATTTTGGACTGAGTTTGGTGATCTTTAGTTACTGCCCAATATGGCGTCAGTAATTTATTTAATTTCCCCATTGTGCTTCACAGTCCCGTGCTCAGTGATCACCGAGCTCCTGGCAAGCTGGGACGATTTCCAGCTGCTGCAGTTGACGGACTTCTACCGGGACGGGCTGGAGCAGGCGATGGAAGGAGGGGTGCACGGAGTGAGCCTGGCGTTAACGGCCGAGAATCAGTTCAGTGGAGAGGAACATCGGGTGAGTGGAAGGGGGAATGGGTTTGAATTTTCACACATCACAGGACTGATGGGTGTTGGAGCTCTGACTCATCGGATATTAAATTAGACAAAAGAACAACTGGGAAACAAATACTGTACATACAATCGCACACATGTGAATCTGAACCAGTGATAGAAAGGGGTGAAAAGACCGCGTGGACTGCTGGGTAGCTGCTCAGTGTTCAGAGTGAGTTGAGCAAGTAACAGTTGTGTGTGCTTACAGTATGAAATGGAAGTATGACGGGAGGTTTCGGTTTGGGAATAACATGCAGCATGGCGGCAGGATGTCAGTGAGAACCAGGGCATCACCTGTGGGTGCCAGAGGAGCTCGAGTGTGCCCTGTTCTGGGTGGAGATGATTGTGTTACGATCTGCAACTCCAAACTGTGTGGATCGGGGAATACTGCCATGTTGTAATGTGTAATCAAAGAATAAACCTCCACCGGAAAAGGCAAAGGAAGGGTGTCAAGTGTCAGCCAGTAATCCGCTATCACTGGCAGATTGAGGAGATGAATCATATCACCTTTTGTGCAACTTCCACTCCGTTGTAAAAACCCTCCTGTTTTTATTTCTTCATCTGTGATCGTTATTTTATGATTTCTGTTTTACACCGTCAAATCCAGTGAGGAATTATTTATGGATTTGGAGCCACGTCAATGAAGCGGTCACAGACCAGCCAGGATCTCATTGACTGGTGGACCAGGTTCACGGTGAATGTCCATCCCTGTGCTCTGTACTCAGAGAAGGTACAGTCCATGTCCAGACAGGTTCAGCACCCGTCCGGGTGACTGCTCAGTGTGATCCCGTTACACAGCACATCATTTACTTCTCATTCTCTGTGTGAATCTGTCAGTCCCCAATATGTTCACCGTTACTCTTCACAGAAAATCTCTGATCTCGCTGATAAGGGAGAGCGGGCGGACAGTTCTAAACTCCTCCTGAGCCTGGTGATGGAGAAAGGCTCCCGTGCCCAGAGGGTGATGTGGGAAACCTTTGTGAAAATGCGGATTGGTGTCCCAAATTTGGACAAAATACTGAAGGAAATACAGATATATGGTGAGATAATATCAGACATTAATTTAAATTTGGATCGCAACACAGCTCACTTTACAATTTTACAAAAATGATTTCCTCAATTTGTTTAAATTCAATCAGGTTGTGATCCCTCCCATCGACCAAATCCCGGTCAACTTTTACAAGAGGTTCTCAGTGAGCTGAAAGGTAAGTGAATGTGCTTTGAACATTGAAGATTATAACACTGGAATAAGCCATAAGGCAAATAATATTGTGCCGAAAGAGCTAAGATGTAAATCAAACATATCAATCACTAACCTATCCCTCCTACACCATGTCCCTATGCCTCCATCCTTCTTACATCCATGTGCCAGTCCAAACGTCTCTTAAAAGCTTTTAATAATTTGCCTCTATCATCTTACAGGGCAATGTGTTCCAGGCAACCACGACTCTCTGATTATCCCTGACATCCCCATTCATTCTGCACACTCTCAACTTCAAAGTATTCCCTCTGGTATTAGACATTTCAACCGCGACAAACCAATTCTCTCTGTCTACTCTATCTATGCCTCCCATTATGTTGTCAACCTGTGTCTGAGCTTCCCTCAGCCTCTGATGATCCAGGGAAAACAAACTAATTTTATCCTGCCTCTCATGATAGCACATGCCCTCTGAACCAGGCAGTATCCTGGTAAACCACTTCTGCTCCCTCTCTAAAGCCTCACAATCCCTCCGGTAGTGGGGTGATCAGAGCGTTACGCACTGGTCCAGACAAGGCCGAAGCAGAGTTCATCAAGTTGAAACTTGACCTCTGTTTCCACCAGCGGTTGTAATTTGGGCAGGGCCTCTAAGTTGTTCCGCCATGCGGATCTGACCATGTAAATGTTGGCACTGTGACAGGGAGCACAGGGAGACACAGGGAAACGTGTTTGGTATAGGGAGAGTTTTTAAAGGACATTTGAGCAAAGGGACAGAGATCTGCCGAGTTTGAGGAAAGTGGTCAGACCGCTCTGGGGCCTGCAAATACAGATCTCTCCACCGGAGTCTGAGTGGAGAAGGGGATGATCTGGAGAAAGGAAAAAAACAAAAACAACTTATATTTCCTCACACCAAAAAGTCAAAACCTTCCCTTGTCAGCCAGTGCCCCCTCCTGAACAGCCTCACCCTTAACCAGTTTCTAAAATCCCCCGGTTCCTGCAGATTATCGTTTCTTAGAGTTGGGCGTCACTGAAGTTCCAGTCACAGAATAGTAATAATAGCATCACTTTAATTAGAAAACCGGGTAACATCCCAACTGGTCTGTTCAACCACAGAGTAGCATATGAACACACTGTGTTCACATATACACTCCCTAGTACAATCACTGCTACAGTATTACAGAGGGTGAGACTGGGGGACATATTCCTCAGCTCAGTCCACAGAAGCTGAAATTCCTGTCTGCCTGTGTTGTGTGATGGACACTGTGGGAGGGTGAGAGATGGGAATTAGGACAGGGAAACCCAGGGGTGTGGGATTGCGGCAAGAAAATTGCAAAGGACTGAAAATATCTATAAATAGTATTGCAATTAGTTATATTGTGACCATCTGGATTGGAAACTTCACTACATCCATAAGCCCGTCTTGTCTGTGAAAACGGAGCCCGGGGCAGTGCATGGGCTCAGAGATTGTGAGGCTTCATCACTGCAGACTGAGTTAGATCACCCAACTGCACATTTAACAGAGGAAAGAGCGTAGGAAAGACAAATATCACAAAACATATTAATATTGCATCAGCTCATGTTTTATCTGATTATTAGAAACTTTTAATAGAAATATAAGGAATCCTGGTCAGAACCCTGGTTCAGTCTCTCTCATTTACACAAACAAATCGCAAAGACGATAATTTAAATATGGGTCCATTGATAGAAGCTTACAAACTACTCAAGTCCCTGTCACCACTGTTAATGTTGTTCCAGTTCAGTTCCGGTCAATGAAACCCCTCAGTTTCCCTGCACCATGGATTTGGTAAATTGCTGCAAGCCTGTTCTTCACTTTTCCTTATGTTGTTTGCCGAGAGAGCAGACTCAACTGTGAAATATGGACTGTTCCAGAGAGATGTTGAATATATCTGTTAGCAACTCAGTTAGCTGGGCTGCCCAGTCTTTCAGAACCCCACCTGGTATATTATCGGGCCCTGCAGATCTGGATGGGTTGACTCTGGCCAGGGTCGTCCTCACCTCAGCTTCAGCCAGACAGAGGATCTACTGATTATTGAAGAACATAATTTCTGCCACTGTCACATTCTCTAAAGTAAGTATGTCCACAATCACTGTTTTCCTACGCTCCCCATCACAGCCGAATACATTGAATGGAGACCCCACACATACACAGGGTCAGGAGCCCACACAGGGTCCTGACACACTGTGAGATCCCACACACCTCTGTTATGGTCCTGACAGACTGTGAGATCAGATTTATTAGGGAGATGAATGTAAATGAACCCCTAGGAGGAATCTAGGGACTGCATAAATGAAAAGGAAATGCAATATAATGTAGCGAAAGTGAGTGGGAAGTTAGTTGATTGGGAAACTTTTAAAATCTAACAAAAGGCAACAAAAAATATGAAGAAAGCGAAAGAATTGAAATTATCAGCAAACACACAGAAAATGCTGGAGAAACTCAACAGACCAGACAGCATCTATGGAGAAAATACAGTCAACGTTTCGGCCTGAGAAAATCCGGTGGGACTGGAGATAAAACGCTGAGGAGTCGGTTTGAAAGGTGGAGGTCGGGGGTGGGAGGGGAGAGAGAAACGCCAGGTGGTAGGTGAAACTTTGAAGGGGAGGGATGAGCGAAGAGCTGGGAAGTTGTTTAATGAAAGAGACAGAAGGCCATGGAGAAAAGGAAAAAAAGGGTGTGGGGAGAACACCAGAGGGAGGGGTAGATGATCTCGGTGTGGCCTCTTGTACATCGGTGAGACACGACGTAGACTGGGAGACCGAGCATCTACGCTGTGTCCGCCAGAACAAGCGGGATCTCTAGAGGCCACCCATTTTATTTCCACTTCCCATTCCCATTCCAATATGTCAATCAATGGCCTCTTCTAATCTCGGGATAAGGTCACACTCAGGTTGGAGGAACAACACCTTATGTTCCGTTTGTGTAGCCTCCAACCTGATGGCATGAATATCGATTTCTCAATCTTCCAGTGAAGCTTTCGCTCCCCCTTCACCGTTCCCCATGCCCTCGTACTTCTCTCGTGTTATCTCCTTGCCACCTTCCTCTGGTGCACCCATTATCTTTCTTCCAGGGCCTTCAGTCTCTATCAAGAATCAACTTCCTAGCGCTTTGCTTCATCCCTTCCCATCCAAGTTTCACCTATTGCCTGACATTTCTCTCCTCCCCCCACCCCAGCTTTCAAATCTTCTCCTCAGCCTTTTACCTCCAGTCCCGCCGACGGATCTCGGCCCAAAACGTCAACTGTCCCATAGATGCTGCCTGGCCTGCTGAGTTCCTCCAACAGTTTGTGTGTGTTGCTTGGATTTCCAGCATCTGCAGATTTTCTCTTGTTTGTGAAACTATAGGCCAGTTAGCCTAACCGAAGTGATTGGGAAACTGTTGGAGACTATAAATTATTTTAAATTTCTGGGATTGCACATACGGATTGCTATGTTTACTCTGATTGCAAATTTAGATGGAGACGTAACGTAACGATTTTTACTCCTCATGTATGTGAAGGATGTAAGAAATAAAGTCAATTCAATTCAATTATTAATGTTCAGGTTTCAAGGTATTTAGAGCCTAATGATAAAATAAGTCAAAATCAAGATAATTTATATGAAGGCAAATCTTGCTTTACGAATTTGCTAGAGTTCATTGAATAAATACGAAGCAGAGTGTACAAAGGAGAGACAGAGGATGTCATTTACTTGGATTTCAGAAGGCGTTTGATATGTTGCCATACATGAGGCTGCTTAACAAGATAAACTCCAACGGCGTTACAGGAAAGATACTGGCATGGACAGCGGAATGGCCGACAGGCAGGGGGCAGCAAGTGGGAGTAAAAGGAATCTTTTCTGGTTGGCTGCCGGCTTTCCTCAGGGGTTAGTATTGGGTCCGCTACTTTTCAGATGGTTTGTTAATGATTTAGATCATGGAATTGATGGTTTTGTGGCAAAGGTTACAGATCATATGAAGATAGGTGGAGGGATCGGTAGTTCTGAGGGAGCAATGCGATTGCAGCAAGACTTAGACAAATTAGAAGAATGGACAAAACCTGGCAGATGGACTACATTGTTGGAAAACATATGATAATGCATTTTGGTAAAAGGAACGATACTACAGACTGTAATCTAAATGGGTTGAATGTTTAAACTTCCGAGTTTAATGTGGCATTATGCTGGCATCAATGTTGTGGGCCGAAGGGCCTATTCCTGTGCTGTTCTATGTTCTACGCAGGAACTGAGACAGTTGAAATCCTGAACCACCTGCTACCGAAGTTCCTCTGTCTCTGCTCTCTTCTACACCACCCGACCTGTAATCGGCATGGTTTTCAAACTTGTATTTCAAGTCACAGACCGGTAGCATCTCCCCTTTCTCCCCTTTCCACAGACGTTGTCTGATCTGTACTCACATCTACACTCCCGTCCTTCTACAGCTGTGCTGCAGAGGACAGGCCAACATGCTGCATATCTGTGGCGGACTGAAAGGCCCTACAACGGGTTGTCAAAACTGCCCAGTGCATCACCGGCACCCCCAGCCTACCTTCTATCAGGGACGTACATACAGAAAGGCTCCGGAAAAGGGCCAGCAGCATCAGGAGGGTTACCACCTATCCTGGTATGGGCTGTTTGCCCCTCTCCGGTGAGGGGGCAGACTACATAGCATGCACAGAAGGGCAACCAGACTCAAATTCAGTAACTTTTCCCAAGCAGTAAGACTGATCAACACCTCCAACTGTCAAAGGCGGATCGACCCGATGCAATAACGCAAGGTACCATGAATTCAATAAAACCATAATATGGGGGGAGTTACAGATGTTCTCCCAAAGAGACAGTGCCCTCCCCCGAACACAATTCCACACAATTTATAACAGCAATCATTACAGGAAATATTATAATTACGTGAGTTAATACAGTTTTAGAATAATTTCAATCACATGCTAAGATACAATTAGATGTAAAATCATTATTGGTTAGTTATAATTATTCCTGCCAAGGCCAGCCTGGATGCAGCCAAACTTGCTCATATTGGTACCTCCCCCTGACATTTCCCCCTGCTCTCGAACATGATGTCCCATATTTAGTTATGCCTTAAGATGTCCATTCAATCATACCATACCCATATTTAGTTATGCTAAGCACTTTGACCGAACATGCCTTGTGCGTCACCTGTTGCTGGGTGGAGTTCCTTTCTGACTGATCAGTAACATAAGGTACCTATAAGACTATTGTTCATAAGCTAATCATACCCCTTAATCCATTCCCCCATCTACCTATCCTTCTACCTAAGTTTACCTTTCCCTTCATCACACAGACTAAGCCTCCCCTCCATAACTGACAACCCCCACTCCACCACCACCACCTGAGTTCAGAGTGACTCCTGTACCGTATATATTTATATTTATTGTGTTTTCCATTGTGTTCTTTATCTGAGTTTCCTGTGCTACATCAGATCCAGAATAACAATTATTTCCTTCCCCTTTTCACTTGTGTATCTTCAATCTTGAATCTTTTGAGTATTTGCAACATGGACACTTTCGGAGACACCAGACTGCAGATCTGCGTCTCGAACCATTTTCTGGAGGAACTCAGTAAGCTGAGCAGCATCTGTGATGATAGGGGGTGGGGGGGGGGATTGTCTGCATTCTCTGTCAAGATGCTGACTATCTCAATCCCCTGAGCAAGACAGTGACATTTTCTCCCCCAACAACTCCCACCCACAGTGCAGGAGCTAATCAACAAATATACTTTGTGCTTTGAATCAGTGACGGTATGAGGGGGAGCTGTGGTTACCAGTCCTGTTCCTTTGACGGAATGCCCACAACCCTTTTCTCCATCTCCATATCAAACATCGGGCTTTCAAAGTTCCTCTACAGGAACGAAGATAGCTCTGGGTAATCGTTGTTTTCCAGTACAGGACAGTCGGTGGTCAGTAAACTACCAGGGCAATACGCATCTTCACACCACAATTAATCTGGAAATGTGATGATCTGGTGTTTATCTGGACCAGGCCTCTCTATCCAGTCAGGAGTCTGTTAATAGAATTTACTGTACGAGCCTCCATTGATGAATCCAATTAATGAAATAGCTTTGAACTAATTCTTGAGTACTTAAATACTGAGTTCTGAATTGAGGCATCTAAAAGTTTGTCCACTGTCTGTTCCCATTGAAGATGTTCAACAGAAACACAAGGAGACTCTGCGGGCAAAAACTGAAACACTGAGAGTGAACACAATCCTGATGAGGGAGAAGGTGAAGGTTTTCCAACTGGTTGATCGATAGGCTGAGCTCACGGTCATTTCTACTGTTCGAGATCGGACACTGGTGGAACATGAGCTGCTGGCAAGAGGCAGAGACCACGAGGAGTGGAGAGAGAAATATCTCCGTGGAGAGCTGGAAAAATTCGGGACTGAAACATTGTTCCAGAGCAGTAACTCCAAATCTGGGAGCTCGGCAGCAGTGGCTGGAGCCCCGGGGATCGGGAAAACAACGATGGTACAAAAGATTGTTTACGACTGGGCCACAGGGAAAATATACCAACAATTCCAGTTTGTGTTCAGTTTCAAATTCCGGGATTTAAACTCCATTAACCGTCAAACAAGCCTGATGGAACTGATTCTGGATCAGTATCCTTACTTTGGGAATATCCTGAGAGAGGTCTGGAAGAACCCAAAGAGATTGCTGTTTATATTTGATGGTTTGGATGAATTCAAGCACAGAATCGATTTTGCTGACAGTCAGAGAGACACAGAACGCAAGCACCAGTGCCCAGATCCCGAGTGCTGGTGTGAAGTGTCTGACATTGTGTACAGTTTAATCCAGGGCAAGCTGCTCCCAGGGTGTTCAGTGCTGGTGACCACCCGCCCCACTGCGTTACATTTATTGGAAAAGGCTGAGATCAGTGTCTGGGCTGAAATCCTGGGATTTGTTGGTGAGGAACGGAAGCAATATTTCATCAGGCATTTTGAAGATCAGACGGTGGCTGCAGCTGTTTTCAAATACATGCAGGAGAACGAGATCCTGTACACCATGAGCTACAACCCCTCCTACTGCTGGATCCTCGCTCTGGCATTGAGCCCCTTCTTCACACAAAATGTCAGGGACCCGCAGAAAGTACCCAAGACCATCACCCAACTGTACTCCTACTATATTTACAACATCCTGAAAAACCACGGCCGAGAGATCGAGAACCCCCGTGAAGTGTTACTCAGGGTTGGTCAGATGGCCTTCAGAGGAGTGTCCGAGAAGAAGATTGTGTTTACGGATGGAGATTTGATCAAGTACAATCTGCAGCCTTCCCAGTTCCTGTCCGGGTTCTTGATGGAGCTTTTGGAGAGGGATGATTCTGGCCGGTGCGTGGTGTACACATTCCCACACCTCACCATCCAAGAGTTTATAGCTGCAGTTGCACAATTCCTGACTATACATCCCGGGGATATCCTGAAATTTCTCACTGAAGCCCACAAGACGACAGATGGGCGATTTGAGGTATTTCTCCGTTTTATTGCTGGTCTCTCCTCCCCACTGACAGCTCGGGGCCTGGAGGAGCTTCTGGGTCCATTTCCTCATCAAACAACCTGCCGGGTGATTGACTGGGTGAGGGAGGAGGTTAAACGCCAGAGTGGTAACACGAGGAGCGAAGCTGGTAAAAGGAGCCTCCTGAACACATTACACTACCTGTTTGAGTCTCAAAATTGTGGGCTGGCTCAGGCCACAATGGGATCTGTGGAAACACTTTCATTCAGTCGAATGCTACTGACCCCGATTGACTGCGCGGTCCTGTCTCATGCCATCGGAATCTGTGATACAATAAAACATCTCGACCTTTTGGACTGCCACATTCAGTGTGAAGGAATCCAGCGGCTGGGGCCCGGGCTGCACAAGTGCCAGGAGTTGAGGTAACTTCATTTGTCTCTCACTCTGTACTGTGATACTGTTCCAATTCAAGGTTATTTCAATGTTAAGGAATTTGGATGAAACTGTAGTGAATCAGATAGTAAAGAACTCTGTCAAATGAGCAGGGGATCTGTCAGTAATTCCCCAGTCAGGAAGGTTCTGTGGTTTCTTTGTGAGGGGATGTTAGACTTCATCAGATCAGTGAACAATGGCCATGAGTTTAATGGTCGTAAATGACAGGGATGGCAGTGTTTTTGCTGCCTGTGACACGTCCATTGACAATGCCCATGTCACTGTTTCTGACACCCAGGCCAACACTGATTGCAGCAGGTGGTTTGGAGATTTACACCCACTTCCCCTGAAGGTCAGTGTGCTGACCCAGTGAAAGCTATTGTCTCCCCCTTCCCATGTGTGACTGTCACCATAACTCCACCTGCGTCATTTTGCTCTTTACCACCATATACCCAGACATCACGTGGCCATCTCCTCTCCGATTGTGGGTCTCAGTTCAGGACAACCTTTCCCGCGCAATATATGTCCAGATCACCTCCCTAGTGGGACAGATACTTCATTGATCTAAAAGGGAATTACAGTGTTACACTGGCATTAGAAGTGCACAAACATGTAAGTATACAAATATGAGAAGAGAAGCTGAAAAGAATAAAAATTAAGCAACTGAAACAGTCTAACAGGAGAGAGTAATCACATCCCCGGCTACAGATTGACTTATTATAGAGTCTAATGACCGAGGGTAAAGATGACCTCATATAGCGCTTTTTGGAACAGCATAGTTGTCTTAGTCTAGTACTCAGAGTACCCCTATATTCAGCCAAGGTGACATGCAGAGATGGAGAAACATTGCCCAGAACTGCCAGGATTTTCCGAAGGGTCCTTTGTTCTACCACAGCCTCCATGTGTCTAGTGTGACTCCTATAACACTGTCAGCATTTCTGTTCAGTTTATTGATCCTGTTGGCATCACCCGTGGTGATCCCATTCTCCAGAACACCATATATAAGAGATTATACTAGTGACACCAGACTGGTAGAACATGTGAAGGAGAGGCCTGCATGCGAAAAATGAACGCTATCTCCTCAGGAAGTAGAGGCAACTCTTTCTTTTCTTGTACCCAGCCATGTGTTGGCTCTCCACTCTAGTCTGTCATCCAGGCTCTTGTCCTCACCACATCCACGTTCTCACCATCAGTAGTAACAGGGAGCCGTGAAGGTCTGGTCTTCCTATGGTATGTCAACATCTCCTTTGTCTTACTGAGTTGAACTGCAGATCATCTTTTCTGATTACTATCCTCCTAAGGGATCTCCGTACCCCATCTCCCATCCTCCTGTGGGATATCACTTCCCTCGTCACGTTCTTCCTGTTAGGATCTCTCTTCCCCATCCGCCTTACTTCTGTGTGATCTATTTCTCTACCTCTTCTTCCTGTTGGGATCTCTCAGCCTCATCCCCCATTCCTTTTAAGAGATCTCCCTCCCCATCCCACTTCCTCCTGAGAGATATCTCTCCCCATCCCCTTTTCCTCCTGAGGGATCTCCCTCCAAATACCCCTTTCTCCTCTGGGATCTCCCTCCCGATCCTCCTTCCTGCTGAGGGATTTCTTTCCCCATTCCCTTCCACCTCTGGGATCTCTCTCCCTCACCCCTTCTGCTAGAGGATTCTTCCCAATCCCCCTTCATCCTGAGTGATCTCTGTCCCAATCCCCCTTCCTCCTGAGGGATCTCACGCCCCCCAACCCCTTTTCTCCCATGGGGATCTCACTTTCCCCATACCCTTTCACTCCTGTTGAATCTCTTCCTCGATCATCCCGTTTCCTTTGTTATCTATCTGTTCCAGTGCTTTTACTCTGGTGGAGTCACTTACACCATCACCTCTGGACATTTTCCCACCCACAACTCCTTGTTGTGGGAAACAAAATGTGGTAAGTTTACAGGGACAGAACGACAGACTAAATTACTAACATTCGGTGACTAACCTGGAGCTGAGCAATTCCGATCAGTGATTATCAGAGGTTTTAATGTTTCCTCATATCTCCAAGTGATGAAAATCCCTCAGACCCACCGTTGGAATCACTTGATTCATCAAATTGTCTGTTTGAGTTTAGACTTGGGTGGAATGAACTGGGAGATTCAGGAGTGGAACTGGTGTCTGCGGCTCTGATGAACCCGGAGTGTAAAATACAGAAACTGTGGTAAGTACCAGACTGTGGGAGATTGTGTTTACCGTCACTGGGTGTCTAATACTGAACATTAATATGATCAGTTGTCAGTACCATCTCCTGTCTCTCTGTGTCCTGCCCCTCACTCTCTCTCATCTCCAGGCTAAACCACGTGGGTATCACCGATTCTGGTGCTGAGGATCTCATCTCCGCACTCAGTACAAACCGGTCACTGACAGTTCTGAACCTGAGTGGTAATGACCTGGGAGATTCAGGAGTGGAACTGGTGTCTGCGGCTCTGAGGAACCCAGAGTGTAAAACACAGAAACTGGGGTAAGTACCAGACCGTGGGAGATTGTGGTTATAGTCACAGGGTGTCTGACACTGACCATGAATGTGCTCAGTAAATGTGTTTTGATAAACACTGGGGATTTGTACCGTCTCCTTTCTCTCTGTGTCTGTCACTCTCACTCTCTCTCATCTGAAGGCTAAGGGAGGTCAGTCTCACAGATTCTGGTGCCGAGGATCTCTCCTCTTCCCTCAGTACTAACCGATCACTGACGGAACTGGACCTGAGTCGGAATGAACTGGGAGATTCTGGAGTGAAACTGGTGTCTGCGGCTCTGGGAAATGCAGAGTGTAAGATACAGAAACTGGAGTAAGTATCAGACTGGGAGGTAGTGACACCAGAGATACCACACTTCCCGGCCCCTCCCTGTTTGACCAGCTGCCTTCCAGAAAAAGGTCCAGAACACTAAAAGCCAGAATAAATAGACTGAGGAACAGCTTCTACCCCGGAGCAGTGGCCACCATCACACCACTCCCACAGAACAATGACTGAAACTGTGAGCACGCACATGCACACACAAGGACTCAAATACTTGCAATAGAGGCACTTTGGGCATTATTGTGATATTCCGGTGCTGCAGCAACTTATTTACTGCTACTTATGTAGTTAATACTGTTTTTCTATTACTGTCTTGTTTTTATCTACCGCTTTACTTAATTGCCTGAGAGGAAGCCAAACAGAGATTCATTGTATCTATGTATAATGACAATAAAGATCATTCATTCATTCATAGTCACTGGTTGCCTGACACTGAATATTAATGTGATCAGTGATTGTGTTGCTCATAAACACTAGGGATCTGTACCGTCCACTATCTCTCTACATCCTTCACCCTCACTCACTCTCATCTCCAGCCTGGACGATGTTGGTCTCGGAGACGCTGGTGCGGAATATCTCGCCTCCGCTCTCAATACAAACAGGTCACTGACGCAGCTGAACCTGAATGGAAATAAACTGGGAGATTCAGGAGTGAAACTGGTGTCTGCAGCTCTGAGGAACCCGGAATGTAAAATACAGAAACTGCAGTAAGTACCAAACTGTGGGAGATTGTGCTTACATTCTCCGGGTGTTTGACACTGAACATTAATGTGATCAGTAATAGTGTTACTGATATCGTCTCTTGTCGCTGTGTCCTTCACTCTCACTCTCTCACATCCAGGCTGTGGGGTGTTGGTCTCACAGATTCCGGTGCTGAAGATCTCGTCTCCACTCTCAGTATGAACCGGTCACTGACAGGGCTAAACCTCGGATGGAACTCACTCAAAGACCGATCTGCTCCCGCTCTCTGCCGCCTCATAGAGACCCTCCCGAATCTGGAGCGGATCGAGTGAGTGTTTGTGTTAATATTCAGTGTGGTAAAATATCTGCAGATCCGCGAGATATCTGCCGATACTTGTCTATGAGTGTTGTTGAAAAACTTTTTAAAAATTGATACATTTACGGGATGTGGAATGTGGGCGTCACCAGCTGAGCCAGGATTTATTGCTCACCCGCAGTTGCCTTTGAGAAGGTGGTGAGGACTTCTTGAAGCACTGCGGTCCCTATGGTGCGGGTATACCCACAGTAGATTAACCCCAGTCCCTGTTACTGATACTGTTTTATAAGCTGTTTATTTCGCTGATTGTTCCATCTGTTTCAGGCTGCGGTACAATCAGTTCAGTTGGAATGGAAAGGAGGAACTGAGGTCTCTGCAGGAACGCAGACCTGGACTGGACGTGATCCTGTGAACATCTGCTTGTGGGATGGGAAGATTTTACCCTCCCTTTTAATGGCAGCCCTGTAGATTTAACTCCCAATGGTTGTAATGGACCCTGTCTCCAGACAAGACCTCGGCGATGACTGAAGTGATCTGCAGACACGTAGTCCCACATTCCCTGCGGCGGCACAGCTTTCGCTAGATGTCCGGGTGCAGGTTTCGCCAGGGGGACCCTTGGGAATTACACCACGAGGGTTGGGAGTCTGGCCGATATAATACCTCGACAGTGACCCTGGATCTGCAGCAATCTCAGACGCTGCCCTGATGTGTGATTTTATAATCATCAGTTCCCCGATGCAGAATGACGGTGAGAAACGGGAGTGATTATTCAACCTGTCACTCGTTGTCACTGTTCAGTTTATTGTGAGTGACTCTCAGTAAATCGGCAGCAGCTTATTTATTCCCCCAAACCGGTAGGACACATGTTGTTTAATACATATTTGACATGATAAAATAAATTAATCTTCCTGTCTTGATGTCTGACCTGAGTTGTATTTGATGCATAGTGACCTGAGGTTACTGCTGACCCATGAACCACATTCACTGCAACAGTTGTCCTGAGCTCCTCACAGTGGCACAGCACAGTCTCACCTCCAGGCTGAGGGAGGTCAGTCTCACAGTATCGCGTCCCTCTCCCCGTCTCAGAAACTCCTTTCTGAAGAGGAAGGATGAGTGTAAGCGGTTTTTAGTTTCTGTACCCCTCTCACTGGAAGTTTTACCACACGTGGTTCCTGGTCTTCATATGGCAAACAGTGAAATTTACCGGGGTGGTTCCTCATCTGTCTACTCACCTGGAGTTTTACTGAGCATGTTTCCCAGCCTCTGGATTCTCCCTCCACAACGCTTGGAGTAATAACTCACAGAATCTGGAGGTGATTTATATTTATATGAAGTATATTTATTATTTCTGATAAACAGTCCTTGAATTCCAGTGGAGGGTGGTCAAGAGAGTCTTTCATTTCAGAGACCCCCGATTGAAAATGGTCTCTAGGGAGAAAACAAAGCAAGGATATAAAACGTTCACCTGGGAGGGAGGGAAAAAACTGTCTGAAGAAGGCTGCCAGGGAGAGGGTGCTGGGCTAATTGAAAATGTTGGTCATGGAAGAATCGATGGGCTGATTGACAATGGGCATCATTGCCAATCGATGACTTACAAAGTAGCCGAACAAATAGTGGATGTATTAGTGATAATTTTTCAAAACTTTAGATTCTATATTAGTTTCTGAGAATTGGAGGGCAAACGTAACCCCACTTTTTAAGGAAGGAAGGAGAGAGAAACCGGGGAATTATAGACCGGTTAGTCTGACTTCGGTGGTGGGGAAAATGCTAGAGTCAGTTATCAAAGATGTGATAACAGCACATTTGGAAAGCGGTGAAATCATCGGGCAAAGTCAGCATGGATTTGTGAAAGGAAAATCATGTCTGACGAATCTATAGAATTTTTTGAGGATGTAACTAGTAGAGTGGATAGGGGAGAGCCAGTGGATGCTGTATATTTGTATTTTCAAAAGGCTTTTGACAAGGTCCCACACAGGAGATTAGTGTGCAAGCTTAAAGCACACCGTATTGGGTGTATGGTATTCATATGGATAGAGAATTGGTTGGCAGACAGGAAGCAAAGCGTGGGAATAAACGGAACCCTTTCAGAATGTCAAGCAGTGACTAGTGGGGTACCGCAAGGCTCAGTGCGGGGACCCCAGTTGTTTGCAATATACATTAATGATTTAGACGAGGGAATTAAATGCAGCATCTCCATGTTTGTGGATGACACAAAGCTCACACCAGCCTGCGCCGCTCTGGAGAAAACAACACAAGTTTGTCCAGCCTCTCGTTATAGTTCATGCCCTCTAATCCAGGCAGTATCCTGGTAAGCCTCTTCTGCGCCCTGTCCAAAGCCCCGATATCATTCCGAAAATGGGGGCAACAAGAACTGTATGAAACACTCCAGATGTGGTCTAACTAGTTTTATGAAACCGTGTCACGAACTGTAACGTTTTAGAAACGAACCAGCAGCAATAGAGTTCGCACCGGAGTCTGGTTTTGATGTTAAAATCACTCTCTTTATTAGTATCTACTTATAATATTGTAACTTAATGAAATAAATGAAAGTTAACAGTGTTATGTGTAGATACGTGTAAATGTATCTCACAGACTATCGAGCGTGAGGGAACAAAGCTTAGAGTCTTGAGATGGTAAAGTAGGAAAGTTCAGTAATCCACGGAATAAATGATGGGACAGAGATATTTGTAATCCAGGGTGAAACGTAGAGAAAAGGCCGTTACTTCGACATAACCGTCGACGAAGTTCTTATCCGCTGAATCCGTCCAGATACGAGTTATCAGCGAAAGTGACCTGTCACAGGAATACCGTCTTCCCGGGGTTACCACACAACATACCCAGGCGAGGGTTAATACAAGATATTCCCAAATCCACTGTTATGGATTATACGAAGTGACAGCCACACACATTCGTTGTGGTTCCGTGTACCGATGATCAACGCTCTCTTGCGGGCATAGCAGAGTTCCAAGCCTCAGCTGCGACTAACTGAAGCGATCAGCTTTTCCGGTCTCTCTCTCTCTCTAAGTCTGACTGACTGCCTGTCTGCAGATCGCTCTCTCTCTCATGGTTAATCCACAGTCAGCGCTGTCAGCCTGTGACTGACGTCATAGTCCCGCCTCCTCACGCCGGCGCTCTTAAAGAAACAGTCACAGTACGACCGCAGGCTCGGAACGGCTGCAACACAACTTCCCGACTTTTGAACTCAATGCTTCAACTAATAAAGACAACCACGCCATTTGCCTTCATAACCACCCGATCAATCTGTGCAGTCTCTCTCAGGGAGCGATGAACTTGGAGTCTGAAATCCCTCTGATCATCAACACTTCTGGATTTTGCATTTAACAGTGTACTGTCTCATACATTCGACCTACCGAGCTGCCGAGATGATCATCACTAATCAAATCTCACTGAGATTTCTCAGGTCCTCTTGAATTTATTGCCAAGTGCACAAGTACGGGAAGGTACAGGGACAGAGAAATACTGACTTGTGGCAGCATCACAGGCAAGTACATTCGGATAACACACGGAACAGAAATATACGATTCTCTGTCAGTAAAACTCTATAAATATGCAATATGTCATTAACAATATAAAAATACATTGTGTCATGATCAATATTAAAATGTGCATTTGTGTCAATAACAGACTTGGAAATGTTGAATTTGGTCCCTGTCTCCATTCCCCCTGTAATCCACAGCCAGCTCCTTTGTTTTTGTCACAATGAGGGAGAGGTTGTTTTCTTGACACCACTGTGTCGGGGTGATGTCTTCTTCTCTATACGCTGCCTCGTTATTTGGATTCAATGTAGTGCAGCCAGCAAATGTAATTAGCAGATTGGAACCCGCCACTGCAGTCCCACAGTGCACTGAACTCTGGGGAACTCCAAACGCTACCTCCTTCCAGTCTGAAAACGACCCACTCATCCAGACACACACTACCGGCAGTTTATCGATCTCCAACGAAAAAGCCTAATCACCTACTCCCGATGTTCAATACCATTGCTGTCTCTGAGTTTACTACTGTCAAATGCCGGGAGGGACATAATAATCAGAAAGTCTCCAGTCACAGCCGTGTATATAAAATGTGATCTCAGTAGGTGTGTGGCGCATGCTCAGAATGCGAAGGAGACAGACAAACAGCCAAGTCACAGACTAATGAAGGGGAGGAATGATTCATTTTGATACAGAGAGAGAAGCAGAGAGTTTGATATTGTGCCTGATGCCGGAACTGTGGCCAGTTAGAGGATGAAGTCTTTTTCCTCCGCAACAAGGAGGGAACGACCACGTGTCCATGTCCGTGATCTGACTTGATCCATTGCCATGACGTTGATAGCCGTTTGACGTCATTCATCGCAGATACACCAACAACTTCGCCCTGGGAAGCGGCCGTTCAACTGCTCCGTGTGTGTGAAGAGACTCATTCAGTTAACCCACCTTGTCATGCTCCGGTGAGTTCGCAATAAATAGAAGCCACATTTCTGTCCGGAGTGAGCAAAGAGATTTACTCAATCATCCCAGCTGCTGCAACACCAGCAACTGCACGTCAGGGAGGAAGTTCAAATCATCTGTGTGTTAAACGTTTAACCATCACGGTGACTAAAGGCAGCTGCAGGTTCATAAGGGACTGTTACTGTCAAATTCTGCAGTTCTTGCGACTGCTCATCGCCCCCAGGACTGAACCCTGGTCATTGAGCATTGCAGGGGTCCGTTCTGCTGATGTTAGACGTAAACTAGACTGGTGTTTAATATTCTGAATCTGTGAAAGATAAATCACTTCTGTATCAAATTCCATGTCTCACTGGAGAGGCCACTTGGCCCATCTTGCTCCTGCTCATGTTTCTGTTCCATATCAGTATATGAAAATCTACCCCTGCCGTTCCCCTCTCACCCTCCCTGAGATGACAGGTTGCAACTAGTCACCACTCTATGGGATAGAAGATTTGTTACGTACCCCGTAACTGGGTGTTTAAACAGCAGAGGAAGAAGAATTCGTTGGAGTCTGGTGGTACCAAACTAAAGATGTTTATTTATAAAAATAAGCAAAACCATAACAATAATGCAAAGATACTTATAAAACAAGTTGGCAGTAATAAGCCTCAAAGTGTAGGAATAATATTAAGCAATAATAAACAAACTCTATTGATGTCTAGGGGTAAATGTATTGTCATAGAAAAGTATGAAGTTCAGTTCAGTTCATGAGTACTGATGTAGTTATGGTTGTTGTATTGTAATCGTTGGAGAGAGAGAGAGAGAGAGAGAGAGAGAGAGAGAGAGAGAGAGAGAGAGAGAGAGAGAGAGAGAGAGAGAGAGAGAGAGAGAGAGAGAGAGAGAGAGAGAGAGAGAGAGAGAGAGAGAGAGAGAGAGAGACAGAGACAGAGACAGAGAGAGTACTGTTGTGAACTACAGAACGAAGGAGGGATAGAAACTAATGTATTCATATCCTGTTCAGTATCAACACGGCGCTGCCAACACGGATCCGCCGCAGGACAGAGAATATTCGAATAAAGAATACCGTCAAACACCTGATGTGTAGAAAAACATATCACACGGTGCAGACAACAAAAGTAAGCAAATATCATTCATAAGTGAAGCTCCTGAAAGTGATTCCACAACCACGAAGCCACTCATCACCGCAGCCGATTCAGGAGTCCATTAGATGCAGGCCAGCGCCGATATCAGTAAACCTGATCGAGCGGTGAGTTGAACCAGCCCTTCCCTCGCTCCCAGCCCCGACACCACGACGGGTTCAATCTGACACGGCAGTTAAATTGTTCAAATTGCCGATCGTTCTTCGCTTACAGCCCAGGGCCCTGCCACTTGCACATTTTGACTACAAAGTTAACCAGGAATGCAACAAAAATAAAACGAGGTACAGATATAAAAGATGATATATCAGGGTAATCCAGTCAGTTACATTAAGGAATAAACCAAAAGTCTTTGTCAAGTATTCAGTATGAGAGAGGCAAGAATGGATATTGGCAGTGCTGAGGCAATGACAATGAGAATGGGAATGACAGTGCTGAGTGTGTAATGCAGTTCAAAGAAATGTCGGATGAAAATAACTATTATGCCTCAGCCTTCACTGTTAAACACACCAGCAATATACTTAAAAGTCGCGAATGTCAGAGCGCAGGGGTGGGTGTATTTGCTCTTGGTAACGAGTAGGTACTTGGGATGCTGAAAGGTTTGACAGTATATAGGTCACCTGGACAAGATCGAGGAAACACCAGGGTTCGAAAAGGGATTTCTAAGGAGATGCTGAAGCTATTCGTAATGACCATTCAAGAATCACTAAATTCGGGAATTGTTCCAGCGGAATGGGAAATGTCAAATGTCCGTCCGCTATAAGAATGTGCTCGAGGCAGTAAATAGGAGACTATAGGTGAGTTATCCTGTTCTTCAATGACCCAGTCAGAGTCCTGACCTTAACCCAGTCGAACAGACCTGGGAAGTCCATAGGAGTGTTAAACACTGGCGCTCCACAACCAACCTGGCATAGCTTGAACAGTTTTGCGAGGTGTAATGGGGCATATCTTCCTTCATTCTGCTGTGTAAAGTTCATAGAGAATTATCCCAAGCAATATACTGGCTGTAATATCATTAAAATGATTGAACTAGGTACTGAGAAAGGTGCTATGAATACTTTCTATCTGCTAACACTTCAGTTGTTGAGGTTTTTTTTATGTCTTTTACATTTACAATAATCTCCGCTTTTAGGTGATTCTGTGGAAAAGAAAAACAGAAAATTCACAAATAAAGACTCTCAGTTCAATTGATCAAACTCTCTGTATGCAATACGCAAAAATGTGAATGCCGTTTTGTTTTTAATCACTTCTTTCCGAGGGAAGCAACTATGCTTTCATCTTATCTATGTCAGTCATGAGCTGTTAAACCTGTATCAGCTCACCCTTCAAACTTCTACGGTCCATGGAATTTGCAAAGTTCTTGTATTTCAGACCCAAAAGTAAGGAACATCCTGGTAAACCCTTTATGTTTTAATGAAATCTTAACTTCAGCACAATGATCAACTCTGTACCGAAAAGTCAAAGTGCGCCACATCCACGTATTGCATAAAAGCAACAAAACTTCCTAATTCCTACCAACAGACAATCTGCAAATGCTGCAAATCCTAACAACACCACAAACTGCTGGAGGAACTCAGCAGGCCAGGCAGCAGCGATGGAAAATGTAGAGTCCATTTTTCGTAGCCGAGGTCGTTCATCAGGAATACAAACACCTCAGTTTTTTTTTTCCTTCCTGTCCTAATGAAGGGTCTCGATCTGAAACATCGACTGTAACCTTTTAGATAGATGTTCCCTGGACTGCTGAGATCCCTCAGCATTTTGTGAGTATGTCTCGAATCCTATATTTATTAGTCCTCTGAATAAAAAAAAGTATTTCATCACTCTATCTAGCTGTGCCATTGTTTTCAGTAAACGATGCTTTTGCATCCTCGGCCCCTCCCTTTCCCTGGATTCCATTCTTCACTGTGTACATCCTACACTGGTTTTAAGTTCCACGATGCAATGCTTCACATGTAGTTGTCTGAACTCTATTTGCCAATCCACAGCCCACGTTGCTAAATAATCCCCTTATGTTTTTTTTTCATTGTCAGCTAAACTAGTATAACAACAGCAACTTTAGTATCATTTGAAAACTAAGCATGCCTCACATATCCACACTCAAATAATTAATATAATGTTTAAAGCACAGATGTCCTGGAACTAGCCCCTGTGATACAACATTACAGTCAAGTCTCATTTCTGAGAAACAAACTTCAAGTATCATCCTCTGCTTCCTCCCGCGGAGGTAATTGTGAACCCAATCGGCTCAGTCTTTCAACTATCATCCTCTGCTTCCTCCCACTGAGGTAATTGTAAACCCAATCCGCTCAGTCTTTCAACTATCATCCTCTGCTTCCTCCCACTGAGGTAATTGTAAACCCAATCCGCTCAGACTATCAACTATCATCCTCTGCTTCCTCCCAGTGAGGTAATTGTGAATCCAGTCCGCTCAGTCTTTCAACTATCATCCTCTGCTTCCTCCCACTGATGTCATTGTGAACCCAATCCGCTCAGTCTTTCTCGATCCCACGCTATCTAACCTGTTAGACTAATGTGAACACAGGGATACGTTAACCCTTTCCCATAATCAGAGAAGAACGGAATTATTGCAGATACATCGACACAGGAGGTGCATCATATGAAACATCCGGTGCCCGTTCTGCCCAGAGTCTGCACCGCTGCGGCGCCGACAACTCAGGCGGTCAGACAGAAGTGGCCTGTGGCCTTCATCTTCCCCAGTGTGTCCCCCGAGGAAACACAGACATCCCCTCGAACTCCAACCATCAATTTGCGTTGCCCGGGGTTTTCGATGTGTTCCTGATCTCACTCGTGCATCAGGAATGAAAAAAAGACTTGGTGGCAGGACAGCTCTGTCTGTTCACCGTGGCGCGGATCCCCAGGCCAAGAGGAGTACGGTCTTCTCAGGGCACTATCACCGTGGTCCGATATTCCTGGGTCGGTGGAGGACCATGGTGGCCGGATGTCCCCAGAACTGGGATCCTAATATAACCGCATGAATCTCATTGTGAGAGTGGGTGATGATCCCACACTTGTTGGTAATTGGGTGCCGATGCCAGGCTGGGAGAACTGGCCAGTGCTTTGATACTGAGAGTCGATGTTGGGAGCGGTGTGTAACATGAAGCAAGGCGACGGGTCCAAACCATGTTCTTCATTCTCACTGGACCGGGCAGTTGAATACCCTCATGGCCATAAACAGGAGCTCCAGATTGAAATGGTAAGAGAGAAACTTGAGTGAAATGTCTCTGAGAGTGGACTAACACTGAAGAGATAGTTTTGATCAGCAGTGAACCGGCTCCATGGAACCGGCTGGGAATGGCAAAGAGACTGTGGAAATGTGGCGGCACAGATGCGCCGGGTAACTTGCTCCTAGTGTTATCGAGCACAGAATCCCAGGCAGCAGCACCTGTCTTCCTTCTGAACCATGATTCTTCACTGCCTTCTCCCAAGCTTGATCATATCCTTCTACAAATGGGTACAGCGGAGGTGGTAAGAGAAGTCATAACAACATCGCAGATAATTACAGACCAGTAAGTCTTACGTCAGTGTGGGCTCAGTGTTGGAAAATGTTCTTGGAGGGTATTTCTGACTATGTGGAGGAGGGACTGATATGCGATGGTTATAAAGGGTAGGTCATGATTCACGAATGTGATTTAATTATTAAGCACACCGAAGAAGATACAACAGTGGATGCTGTGTACAGAAATTTTAGTAAAACGCTTGATAAGATTGCCAATTGTAGGCTCATTCGGAAAATAATAAGTTACGTGATAGAGAAAATGGCTGTGGTGATTCGCAGCTGGTTTTGTCTGCCCATTGAAGGTTGTCTGCAATATTAGATGGAGAGTCTCTACCTGGAGATCAGTGACGAGTGGGGTTCCGCAGAGTTCTGATCTACGACTCCAAATCTTTTGAATTTTATCATCTAATTTGGTGAGGAAGTGGATCCTTGCGCTGGTACCATTGCAGAACACGTTAATGTTGGTATTGTTGTGGATGGAGTGGTCGGTTCTTGTTGGTTACCAAAGGGTACTGATAAGTGCGGAGCTGGTCTGAGAATTGGCAAATTATGTTCAATGTGGAAAGGTGTGGGCTCATTTAGAAGGGATAATTACTGCCTAAATACTGCGTGCAGGACTACGAGCATCTCAGAGTCCACATCCATCGATCCAGCAAAATGGCCACGCAAGTTCATAGGGCTGTCAAGAAGGTGTGTGAAGTGTTGGTCTCAATTGTCAGGGGACTGAATTAAAGATATATGTCGAAAGTACCTGAATGGTATAGATCATTGCGACATCACATCATATGTGATTTCTTCACTAACAGAAAGCTAAGTTGATAAATCATCTCGGACAACTGTGTTCCTCTTCCGATTAATTTATAGAGTTACAGCACATAACGACACTAGGACAGGTAGGGGTCAAGCACTGTACAGAGAGGACGGGGTCTCCCGGGTCATATTAAACAGGGCAAAAGTGTGTGGATATTTCCCGTGTTATTCCGACCGGGATTTGAAGAGGTGGCTGCAAAGAGCAGGTGAGATCTCAGCTCTGCACATTGTGCGGACCAGGGGGACTACAAAGGAACCAAGAAGATCAGGGTTTTAGGTAAAGGAAGAACAAACAAGAGGCCAGGTGGAATATTGGACTAATTGAAATTGAAAATTGAAGTGATTGAAATAGGGAAAATGCGAGGAGCGAAATATGTTTTTGCAGCTGCCTTTCCGCTGGAAGATACCAGCAATATGCCTGAGATTCAGCGATAGAGGTGAGTGCCAAAGTCATTGCTGAAGAGACACGGTTGGGCAGGCTGAATTGCCTGGAGATGACTAAATCACATGGGCCACATGGACCGCATCCGGGCTTCTGAATGAGAAACCTGAGGACATTGTGCTGGGTTTTGTCGTGGTCTTACAAAAAATACTTACTTCGGGAAATTTT
Source organism: Hypanus sabinus (assembly GCF_030144855.1). Lineage (NCBI taxonomy): Eukaryota > Metazoa > Chordata > Chondrichthyes > Myliobatiformes > Dasyatidae > Hypanus > Hypanus sabinus. The sequence continues at coordinate 127,829 of NW_026781634.1, forward strand.
GAAAATCTCAAATGTGACACTACTGTTTAACCGGGTAGGGAGGTAAAGGACGCCAGGATATAGCCCAGTTCTCCCACCATGCTGCTGGTAAGATGACATAGAGTTTCCCAAGGGGTTGGCAAGTTATTGGATCCCCATGGCAGACTTATTCAGAAAGTCTGTGGACTGCTTGTATTCAGAACTGGAATGTCCACGGAAGGCTGTGGGTGTTAGCGATGGAGTGTATTGTACCTGGGGTTCAGTGACTAGTGGTGTTCCGGAGGAATTTGTTCATGGATCCCTGCACTTTGTAATCTTTATAAATGGCTTATAGGTGGAATGGTGGGGTATACCGTTTGCAGATCACACGAAGGCTGGTTGTGTGGGGGATAAATGACTGTAAAAATTCGGCGTGACATCCAAAGCTTCTACGAACAACATTTGGTGTTCCGTGGCAAATATGTTGACTGGATACAAAAAGAGAGGTACCGGAAAAACAATGCTCCTGAACGAACATTCTGGAAAAAGTATCAGATCGACTCCAATCCATCTTGGGTAATGCCCTCGTCACCCACCCAGCGACAGCATTCTTGTCATCTACACCGACTGCGGCCACAGTTAGTCAGCATCGATCGTCATGGATGCCCAGGCCATGATCTCGCCTCGTTGCTGCCACCACAGAAAAGATACAGCAGCCTTCAAGCTGACTTCATCAGTTTGAGGAAGTTATTACCCCTCAGCATCAGGAACCACAGAGGATGACTTCAGTCAGTTTGACTCGACCCATTGCAAAAATGGTCCCACAATCTCTGGACTCACTGTCAATGATCATCTCATTCTCCAGAAAGTAATAGCTTAATCTTTGTTATCATTATTTATATTTTTTCCTTCGTTTGCATCTGTACAGTATGTTATCTTTTGTCTGTTGGTTATTTTGTCTGTTTTGTTGGATGCGGTACTTCATTGACTCTATTTGGTTTCACGGTTACACTGAGTCTGCCCGGAAGCAAACGAAACTCAGGAATATGTAGAGATGTGCATGAACTTTCTTAAACAGAAAGGATAAGTACCTTGCAATTTGAACATTTAATTTGAACTTTGTTGTTAGCATAGATAGCAAAATACGTTGACGTGATGCACAGTGGAAATCAAACCATTGGGAATTCAACCCAGAAAAATGGCCAATGCTAAGCCAGCCAATTATATAATACAAGACTAAAAGTTTATTCAGATATTCTACATGAAATGTAAAATTCAGGCGACAGTAGACTGTGAATGACTAGAAATGTTATTGGATGGGCAGTGATGGCAGAAGAAGGAAATGGAGGACGAACTGAATAAGTACGTTGCATTAGTTTTCACTCTGGAAGACACCACGGGTACACCTTAAGTTCGGGACCGTCTGCAAACAGAGCAGGTGAAGCCAACATTGCAACAGGGAAGGTTCTGTGGAAACTGGAAGGTCTGATGTTAGTGTAATTCCCTGGACAGTACTTCTGCTGTTGTGCTGTAGGTATATCTCTTTTCATCACAACACGTTGTTAGGGAATAAGGGAGAACACAACGACTGTATTAATTACGGAGGCATATTCCTGCTCAAGGCCATTGGCAGGACATTTTCCCAAGTAGTTCTTAAGCGGCTGCAGACTCTGGCAAAACACATCTGCCCTGAGTCTCAGCGTGGCTGCAAAGCAGAAAGATCCAACATTGACAAGATCTTCTCCCTTGGGCAGCGACAGGAGAAGAGCCGGGAGCAGAGACAGCCTTTGTACATTCCCTTTATCGATCTACCATGGCTACCGAGCTGGTCAGCAGAAAGGGCTTCTTCACACTCCTGCCGAAGATCGGCTGCCCATCGAAGCTGCTGAATCTCATCGCCTCTTTCCACGACGGCATGCAGGGGACAGTACAATTCGATGGATCATCCTCTGAGCCCTTCCCCATCCAGAGCAGGGGTGAAGCATGGTTGTGTCATTGCCACAATGGTCTTCGGGCTCTTCTTCTGCCTCATACTGCTGTACGCTTTCAGGACATCTGATAACGGAGTGCACCGACACACGAGGGCCGACGGCAAGCTCTTCAACCTTTCACGCCTCAGCGAGAAGTCCAAAGCGCGTCAGGTCCTGATCCGGGAGATTGTCTTCGCTGATGATGCCGCCCTGACGTCACACACACAGTCTGCTCTCCAGAGGCTAGTCAGATCCCTGTCACATGCTTGCCAAGAGTTTGGTCTCACCATCAGTCTGAAGAATGCAAGATCATGGGCCAGGACGTCAGTGATCTCCCGAGCAGCAGCATCTGCGAGCACACCCTGCAAGCGGTAGATGAATTCACCTCTCTCCATTAATGATTATAAAAAATTACAAATGCTACTGTAATTTGAGGAAGTCCAGTGTAAATCCATCAGCGGTCCAGAGAAACAGCAATATATGAGGACTTGTTTCTGCAGATTCTCAGTCCCTATTATTACACGATATCTAATCTTCATGACAACCCAATTATCTAGCAGCATTTGGAAGTAAGTAACTGCCCCATTTCATTTGTTTACGCAACTTATGCTTCATTGAAATATTCCCGTTTTATTAAGAAGCGATTTGTATTTAACAATCCTGTTCTAACATATCGCCACTTCCAAGTGAGTGCCAATCGAGCCCCTTGCCTGCATTTCCATCCTCGGTGTAGAATGTGTTTTCATTCTCGGTTAGATTCTACGAGACACATTCAATGTATTCTTCCGGTCCTGACTGTCCACAGTCCTTACACCTAATTTGACTCTAACTTCCAAATGCTCTTGCCATCCTGGCAGATCCTCCACATCTTCTCTCATCCAAGGCTAATTTAATGTAAGTACTATCTCTTGCCAAATCTTCCATATAACTGAAAGCCAACGTTATTAACATTTGACTCTGTCCTACAGACTTCTATATCATCCTGGCAGATTCCATCACAGCCTCTCATCTTCCAATGATAATCTAACCACTCTCTCCAAATCAACCATATAACTGACAGCAAACACTCTGAGCATTTATGTTGCAAGCTTATCGTTTGATTCTCAGGATAGGAAGACAACATAAATAATAAAATTTTATACTGTTATTGACCTTTCTGAAGCAAAATTGCCGGGCGCACGTTAGTCCTACTGAAGATAATGTCGAAGATGAAAACCAGGCAGCTTCATAAGAATAAATTACTCAAGAATGCCGCCTTCCGGAATAGTTGGTGCAACGCATGCTCAGTTTGTCCAGTGTGATCACAGGTCACGGGCACGATTTATCTCATGCAGTTAATGCCTTATTCCTCAGCAGTCCGACAAGAGGTTAGACTCGATGAGTTAACTGTACTCTTTTCATAGATGCTGCCCGGCCTGCTGAGCTCCTCCAGTATTTTGTGTGTGGAACACGTTATTGTACAAGAAGTGAATCAGCTGCATGAACTTCCTTCTAAAACCTTAACTCGGCGGAATATAAACATCTATAAATCGCCATTGACCGCGGTAATCATGAATTATCGTGGGAATGCTTTCCCGTCGTGCAGTCAGCATTGAGCATTGGGAATGATTTCATAACCTGACAACTTCACTGTAAATTTGAATTCAATTGAACAAATCAATTCAATAAAATCCCTCCTCCTACTTTATCTGGAAAATTAGTCCTATAGCGGCATGCGATTGTCTATTACATTCGGTTCACTCGGGAAGTTCACGTTCGTAAAACTACGGTCCGGCCTGCTGCAGACCAACAACAACGTGACCACTTTCACTGCTGACTGATATGTGCAAGCAACTGATTCAGTTCATTTACAATTGATATTTGTGTTTGTTTCCGACTGTGTCAGCGATCCTGCACCACGTGATAGGAGAAACGTATTAAGGGGTTAAACAATGACGGGAGAGCGAGGAACTTGAAACGGAACTGCAGGACAGCGAACAACTCCGGAAAATCTTGATTTAACTCATTTCATTTGTCCACAATGTCGCTTATGAGGTCTCATCTCCATTGCTATTCATTATTCTTCTACATTCTTGAGATTTTATCTTCCAGCAGTCTCAATCTCGGAAAAGACTAATGAAATGTGATTACATTTATCAGAGTCGCTCTGACACTACCTAATTTCAAACGCTACACCTACGGATAAAGTCAGAGAGCAGGAATGCATCACCACTGAATGATCTTTTGCTCGAAGTATTTAATACTTAACGCGCTTTCTTCACTAAAAGACATTTAACCCCACTGGGCCATTACAATGCACCATAATCGAATGTGTCCGGCTCCTTTTACCGTCCGATAATGCAAGTAGAATTAGAAAAGGCGCAGCGGGAGACCCAGCATCTTTCAGGAGCTTCAGCATTTGATAATTATTTTCCTAGCCGATACTCATATGGGACACGACTTAGTCAGTCAGAGACAGATTACTTACGATAGGAACAAAGTACGCAGATGAATCTGTCTGAATTTTAAATCATCATCAGGCTCTGATGGTAAATGCAAGTCGAAGTGAATTCAGGATTTTGCTCCATATCAAGTTTAAAACATTTTCATGGGGATCACTAAACTGAACATATAGCAAACCAGCTCTTTCAGCAGCTTATCCTCGGAAAACGTACGTGGAAACAAAGTGGCACAGCTTGTGCAGGAATTACAAGACAATTCTGATGTTTCAGTAATTAGAAACAACTTCTTAATGACTTCACACACAAAATGCTGCCTAGCCTGCTGTGTTCTACCATCATTTTTTTTGTGTGTTGTTGTTTAAATTTCCAGCATCTGCAGATTTCTCGTGTTTGATTCTTAATGACTTAACGTTTGTCAAGTGATACACCAACTTGGAATGCGCAATATATTTCCGAAAATCCGATATATGATGTTGCTTCACTGATTGGAACGTTTCTCCGTTCAGTGTTTTGAATGCTGAAAACCGGGCAGAGTTCACAGTCAGCTCTTCAGCTCCATATTGAGTTTATTCTGGGTAGGTAGAGTCAAAAAAAGGTAATTGAATGCTCTTTTTTAGATAACCTGTACTGTTCATGCTGATTTTAGTATAACGGCTGTCAACGTGTTACTGGGACTGGGACAGACGTCCGGATTTCCAGACGTATCGCGCTCTTTGGAAATTGGAGAATGATTAAGGCTACATTTAGTCCAGCATGAAAACCAGATAGAAAGTCTCCAGCTGATTCTGATTTTGTATTTACATTTTAAAATCTAAGAACAGGCGTTGAAAACATGAGAAAATGGTGTCGTTGAATCAGAATAAATGCAATGAGACCATAAAAGCCTTGGAAAGAATTAGGCCATTCCGCAAGTGCATTTCGCTCCGCCATTCCATTATGATTGATTTATTGTTAACTTTGTACCTTCATGCCCTGATTAACTGAGAAGATATAAAAATCCGCCTTAAATCCATCCAGTGACTGGACCTGCACCGCCGACTGTGACAATCGGTTCACAAATTTACCGTGCGTGGCTAAAGGAAAAATTCCTCATCTATGTGCCTCATCGATGTCTCTCAATTCTGTGCTATCCCCTCCTAATTTCTCCCACTATCGGAAAATGTCTCTCCAACTCCACTCTATCCAGGCATTGCAGCATTCGAAAGGTTTCAAACAGATCCCTCTTCATTCTTCTGAACTCCCGTGAATACAGACTCGGTATAATCAATTCACTGTAATTTATTACAACCAAGTAGCTTGCCACATGTGTCACTGCAAAGAGATCACAGCTCAATACCATCACAATACAAAACCCCTGGAAACAGAATGAATCCAGGAATATATAAAGCAGGACATTAGCTTGAAAGAGCGGGACAGTGTTCGGATCGGGTTTGTCCGAAAGCGGCCTATTCGAGGTAAGTGCCTGGGGTGAGAAGTGCTAGTCCTTGGCTCGAGAGATTCTGGCAGTTTTGGCAGTTGGATAGTGCGATCAAGAATTGATTAGCAGTTGTTTGGCAATTAAGATTTGAATAGCTCAGACTCAGCAGAAAACAGCTGATTGGGCAATCGAGGTCAGGTGTCCTTGCAGCTCGCAAAGCTCAAGCAAATAAAAAGAGGGAAACCTCCAGCAGTGCGGCTTGGTTGAGGGAATTGCCTGTTGTGAAAAGTGCTAGTCTTTGGCTCGAGAGTCTCAGGCGAGGAGGTTTGAGGCTTGTGGGAGGAGACTACGCCAGGCACAATTGGAGAGGGTGAAGGCATGATCGATAAGCTGATTCAATGTGCTACGTGCATGATGTGGGAGGCCAGGGACACTGCTGGTGCCCGGGGCTACTACAGCTGTGGAAAGTGTGTCCAGATTCAGATTCTGAAGGAGCATGTTGCAGCACTGAAGAAAGAACTGGATGACCTCAGTTTTATCCGCGAACATAAGAGTTTTCTGGACAGGACCTACAGTGAGGTTGTCACACCGAGGATACCAGAAGAGAGAAAGGGGGCGACGATGAGGACGGAAAAAATGCTTGAAATACAGGAGACACCAGGCATGTACCTCTCGTAATCAGGTTCACCCTCTTGGAAGCTGTCAGGACAGAAGATACAGCAGTCTGAGAGGCGGACAGGTCTCCGAGCCGAAAATTGGTGCAGAAGCAGAACCGAGGAGACAGACATCAGGAAGAGCCGTGGTAGTACGGGACTCCATAGTGAGAGGTACGGAAAGGGGTTTCTGCGGCAACAGGCGAGATTTAAGGATGGTGTTTTGCCTCCCTGGTGCTAGGATCCAGGACATCACGGATCGATTGCAGGGAATCCTCAAGGGTGAAGGTGAACAGCCGGAAGTGGTAGAACATGTCGGCACAAATGACATGGGGAAGGACTTTCTGCAGCGGGACTTCAGAGAACTGGGAAGAAAGCTGAAAAGCAGGACTTCCAGGGTGGTTATCGGTTTGCTTCCAGTTCCTCGTGCTGGAGAGGACAGGAACAGAGATATAATGGATTTGAATGTGTGGCTGAGGAACTGGTGCAGCAAGAAAGGATTGGACCACTGGGATCTGTTTGGGGTAGGGATGAATTTTACAAAAGGGACGGGTTGCACCTTAATAGGCGGGGGACCAGCATACTGGCAGACAGGTTTGCCTCTGCAACACGGATGTCTTTAAATTAAGTAGTGGGGGAGCGAGAGGGGATGAACTGGAAATATAAGGATGGAGTTAAAGTGAAGGTGAAAATAAGAAAAGTTAAAAAGGACAACAGAATCAATGGAATAGAAAGCTCAAGAAGAGATCATACAGTATGGCCAAGTGAAATAGGATTTGATATGAAAGGAGAGGGGAGTAACGAATTAAACGTATTATATATGAATGCACGAAGGATAAGAAATAAAGTAGATGAGCTTGAGGCTCAGTTGGAAATTGGCATGTACGATATTGTGGGAATAACAGAGACATGGCTTCAAGCGGACAGGGCGTGGGAAATGAATTTTCTAGGATATATATCTTATCGAAAGGACAGACTGACTGGCAGAGGGGCTCTGTCGGTGAGGAATTATATGGTCCCTTGCGAGGGGGGACATAGAATCTGGAGATGTAGAGTCAGTATGGATAGAACTGAGAAATTCAAAGGGTAGAAAGACCCTAATGTATATTACCTACAGGCCCCCAAACAGCAGTCTAGATGCAGGGTGTAAGTTGAATGAAGAGTTAAAATTGGCATGTCGCAAAGCTCATGATACAGTTTTCATGAGGGATTTCAACGCAGGTAGACTGGGAGAATCAGAATGGCACTGGATCCCAAGAAAGGGAGATTCTGGAGTGCCTCCGAGATGGATTTTTAGAACAACTTGTACTCGAGCCTACCAGGGAGAAAGCAATTCTAGATTCAGTGCTGTGCAATGAACGGGATTTCATCAGGAACCTGGAGGTAAAGGAACCATTAGGAGGTAGTGACCATAATATGGTATGTTTTAACCTACAATTTGAGAAGGAGAAGGGAAAATAGGATGTGTCAGTATTATAGTTGAACAAATGGAACTATGGACGTATGAGGGAGGACCTGGCCAAAGTTTAGTGGAAAAATACCCTAGCAGGGAAGACAGTGGAACAACAATGACCTGTATTTCTGTGAATTATGCAGAAGGTGCAGGATCGGTTCTTTCCAAAGAAGAAGAAAGATCCTGGGGGGAGTAAAGGGCGGCCGTGGCTGACCAGGGAAGTAAAGGGCAGTATAAAAATAAAGGAAATTAAGTATAACATAGCAAAGATGAGCGGGAAACCAGAGGGCTGTGAAGCTCTTAAAGAGCAACAGAAGATAACAAAAAAGGCAATACGCCAAGAAGAAATGAGGTACGAAGGTAAACTAGCAAATATAAAGAAGGATGGTAAAAGCTTCTTTAGGTATGTGAACAGAAAAAAAAACATTGTTAGGACCAGAATTGGAGCACTGAAGACACCAGAAACGGGTGAATTTATTCTGGGGAACAAGGAAATGGCAGATGAGTTGAACAAGTACTTTGGATATGTCTTCACTAGGAAAGACACAAAGAATCTCCCAGATGTAATAGTGGCCAAAGGAACAAGGGTAAAGGATGAACTGAAGGAAATCTATATTAGGCAAGAAACGGTGTTGGATAGACTGTTGAATCTGAATGCTGATAATTCCCCGGCACCTGATGGTATGCATCACAGGGTACTTAAAGAGGTGACTCAAGAAATTGTGGACGCATTGTTAATCATTTTCCAATGTTCTATAAATTATGGAACAGTTCCTGCTGATTGGCGGGCGGCTAATGTTGTCCCACTTTTCAAGAAAGGAGGAAGAAAGAAAACAGGGAATTATAGACCAGTTAGCCTGACGTCAGTGGTGGGAAAGATGCTGGAGCCAATTATCAAAGATAAAATGACGACACATTTGGATAGCAGTAGAAGCATCAGTCCGAGTCAGCATGGATTTATGAAGGGAAAACCATGCTTGACTACTCTTCTGGAGTTTTTTGAGGATGTAACTTTGAAAATGGACAAGGGAGAGCCAGTGAATGTAGTGTACCTGGACTTCCAGAAAGATTTTGATAATGTCCCACATAGGAGATTAGTGAGCAAAATCAGGGCACATGGTATTGAGGGCAGAGTATTGACATGGATTGAAAATTGGCTGCCTGACAGGAAACAAAGAATAGCGATTAACGGGTCTCTTTCGGAATGCCAGGCTGTGACCAGTGGGGTATCGGAAGGTTCAGTGCTAGGACCGCTGTTTACAATACACATTAATGATTTAGATGAAACGATTAAAAGTAATATTAGCAAATTTGTGATCACACAAAGCTGGGTGGCAGTGTGGAATGTCAGGAAAAGGTTATGAGAATGCAGGGTGACTTGGACAGATAGGGTCCGTGGGCAAATGTATGGCAGACGGAGTTTAATATGGATAAACGTGAGGTTATTCACTTTGGTGGCAAAAGCAGGAAGGCAGATTACTCTCTAAATGGAGTAAAGTTAGGAAAAGGGGAAGTACAACGAGATCTAAGTGTTCTTGTACATCAGTCAATGAAAGCAAACATGCAGGTACAGCAGGCAGTGAAGAAAGCTAATGGCATGCTGGCCTTTATAACAAGAGGAATTGAGTATAGTCGTAAAGAGGTCCTTCTGCAGCTGTACAGGGCCCTGGTGGGACCCCACCTGGAGTATTGTGTGCAGGTTTGGTCTCCAAATTTGAAGAAGGACATTCTTGCTCTTGAGGGAGTGCAGCGTAGGTTCACAAGGTTAATTCCCGGAATGGCGGGACTATCATATGTTGAAAGATTGGAGCGACTGGGCTTTTATACACTGGAACTTAGAAGGATGAGAGTGGATCTCATTGAGACATATAAGATTATTAAGGGATTGGACACTCTGGAGGCAGGAGGCATGTTCCCGCTGATGGGTGAGTCCAGAACTAGAGGCCACAGTTTAAGAATAAGGGGTAGGCCATTTAGAACTGAGATGCGGTAAAACAGTTTCACCCTGAGAGTGGTGGATATGTGGAATGCTCCACCCCAGAGGGAGTGGAAGCCAAGTCTCTGGATGCATTCAAGAGAGAGTTAGATAGAGCTCTTATAGATAGCTGGATCAAGGGATATGGGGAGAGGGCAGGAACGGGGTATTAATTGTGTATGATCTGCCATGATCACAGTGAATAGCGGTGCAGGCTGGAAGGGCCGAATGGCCTACTCCTGCCCCTTTTGTCTATTGTCTATTGTATTCGTTCGAACTCAATATGAATGTATACATTTCAGAATTAGTGTACGGGAACAAAACGTAAGGTCTTTAAACGTGTTTCTTGTCGTTCCCCATGTTCGACATCATTACTGTTAAGGGCCAGTGCTGCAAACCTGCTCTAGCAAGGGCAACCTATATTTACTGTATGGAAATACTGTCAGGCCGATAGGAAATGTGTCCCAATGTGTTGTCAAATTAGAGCGAAGTTGTGCCGAAGCGGAACTATTTCTCATTCATACTGTGGACTTCGATGTGCTGAAATTAGAGAGCTTCAGCCAGACAGAAAAAATACAACAGCCTCGCAGAATTATGCCACGTAAATGCGAACATTAAATTAAGGGAAAACACCGTACAAGGGAGAAAGTGAATGGAATTTGAATGCCCGGTTCGGCAGCCACGACCAGCACACCGCAAAAGTTTAGGAATTACGTACTTCGAGAATGGATACACGTGCTTTCACAATTGGATACCCGGGTGATTTAATCTGCAAGGTAAACTACATTGCTACGGGAGGGAATTAATCAAACGCCGTAATCAATAACGGGAAAGGAGAATCTTTTGCTGAATGAAAGGCAATGCAGTCCTGCTGGGAACAGATGTAATGACTGAGAACAACAGTTTCAGGCAGTTTAATTTACTACAATCGTTGTAGTTCAGGTGTGAGATTACCTTGATTTTGGAACATTATTTGACGCGTTCATCGGAGCTGTACAGACTTCTAAAAAAAAACAAAACGAAGGTAGCGGTAGAGAGCAGAAGAACTTTAAACTTTAATCGTTTGTGTCACTGCATAGATAAATGCATTTGTGTAGCTGCGAAAATTCTGAATCACAGAACCCGCAAAATGTGCCTGGAAAAGCCGAATAGACATTTCCAGGTCTGTGTAGAGGCATCGCATGAGAATGAAGACCAGAGTGGATGTCGCCCAACAGAGAAGGAAACAAGCCGACAGGGTGAAGAGCAGAATGATGGATTGTCTCCGACTCTCCATCTCCGGATCTCGATGTTTCCCGAAATGTTCAGTCCATTGAGTCCGCTGCGGACTCTGCTCGCCGCCAGTATCTGTCTGACGGTCAAAGCATTGAGGGTCAATATGAGGAAGAAAGGAAGTAGCGGATTCAACAGACGATCCACCCAATAAAACACTTCAAACGATTCTGAGAAAGGAAGTCCGAGTCTTCCGAAACTGACCCAATTATCTGCTACCATCAACTTTTTTCTTTCTATATAAATAAAATACAATGGGAATTTTTACACACAATTTGATGGATACTGTGCCAATCCATAAAATCCCTAGTTTTTGAGGATTCATAATTTTGTTTTAAATTTAGAGATGCATATGGCCGCAAAGTGATCGATTATAAACGCGACAGTAAACCAGACGGAACAGTCAACAGCCACGTTACACCGGACGTCGTGGACAAGGCAGAACGGAGCCTCGTCCTGGACACTGTAAAGTCCGTGTGCTGGACCCATCTTGTAGAACAGGACTTCAATAATCACCACCTGTAGATCCGCCGCAGCCATCGCCACCAGGTAACGCGTAACACTTTTGGAAAGACCGCAGTTTCCTCGGCAGAGAATTACTATTGCCACAAAGTTAATTGCAGTGTGACATGAAAATACCAAACACAAGACTTTAAAAAGAAAATATCAAATCGCATTTTTGTAGAAATACAAGCATCTCTTGTTCGTTTGAAAGAAAATGCATCGTTCATCTCTATCACTGGAAGTGAAAATATGCCTCAGCAAATAAAAGACGGTTGTTTAAGAGATGTGTTAGCTAGGGACGGAGTAGCATTCGACTGAGGGAGAAAGTGATAGTGGAGAGGTGGGCTAGGGACGGGCTGAGGTAACAGTGAAAGGGGGATAGAGACTGGGGTTATGGCTTGGGGCGTGGATTGAGAAAATTGAGGGCGAGGGGTGTAGGAGGGAGACTGCTGTCAGTAAGTGATAAGAGAAAGGCTGAGAGAAGAGACATTCGGTCAGAGAGACTGGGTAACGTGAACTTGACAGGGGTAGGAGAAAGTGAGTGTAGGAGGGAGATAATTGGGTGAAGGTCGGGTTAGTAAGGGTCTAGGGAGAGAGGGAGTGAGGGGGTGAGAGAGTCTGGTGTATGAGAGAGACAAGGACTGAAACAAGTACTGAGGTAAGAGGCAGGTACTGGAAAGAGAGTCTGGGCTAGGGAAAATGGGAAGAGACTGACAATGGAAGAAAAATACAGGAAGGGAGATTGTTGAGGGAGCGAGACAGGCAATAAGACCAAGGGAAGCGAAGAAAAGCTTGAGAGGGAGATGAAGGCGAGAGGAAGATTGGGGGAGGGTACATCAGAGACACCAAACGGAGCGATACAGCGATACATTGGGGTGGTGAGACAGAGAGGGAGGGAGGGAGGGAGGGAGAGAGAGAGGGAGAGAGACGAGGGACAGTGCAAGAAATGAGTAAGTGATTGGTCGAGCACTGAGGTTGGGGGAGAGAGAGAGAGAGACTGGGTAGAAAACGAGTGTGGAAAGAGGGAGATTTGGGGAAAGAAAGACGAGGGAGAGTCAGAATCTGGGTGAGAAAGACTGCAGAGGAGAGTGGAGAAGAAAGTCGGGACAGAGGCCGGTGCGATACGAACTACCAATGGGGAAAAAAAGATCAGGCGAGTGGGAGCTTGGGAGGAGAGAGAAGCCGGGGTGATGAGAGAGATTTCGGAGGTGTAGAGAGTGGAACAGCATAGAGACGGACAGAGAGAGAGGAGCTGGGAAAGAAAGCCTGTGAAGAGAGGCAGTGCATTTTTTGTGCAGCAGGATGGTGGAGAGGGAAACTGGGCTGTACGGAGAGACATTGGGAAGAGAAAGAGACCGGGGCTGGGCAGAGAGAGTCGCGGTACAGCACAATGTCGGGGCGGGTACGTCAGGGATGAGGGCTTGTAGGGAAGTCTCTGTCAAAATGCAGAAATATATACCGTGTGGAGCTTGAGGGCTTTCCTCACGAATAGCGTTCTGGGACTGCAGTGCCACCATTGTAAAGTTCTGCTGAAATAACCAATCTGTGCCGTCTTGGTGCCTTCTCCCCTTGACCCCACTCCGTCCAAACGGCATTCACGGTCTCCCTCCCTCCCTCCGAACATTATTCGCCACCATCACACTCCCTCTGTTTGATATCCAACCTCCCTCCCTGTGGATGAATTTTCAGAATATAAAGTTTGCAGGGCTGCATGTTGCTTTAGATTTTTGACATTCTGGATTTCTGTGTTTTGCACTTAATAATATCGTTCTTGTCAGTTCTACTCCTCAGAACAATAACACGGCGGCAGAAATAAGTGTAAACCGAGGAACAGCAAATCATGAAAGTAGACGTTGTGAACAAATCCCATTGTTCTGCTGAAGGTTAACACATTCCCTGCTAGTCGGTTCAACGAGAAGCATTATACCCGAACATCAGAGTTCAACACATGTGGACTCTCCGTCACGTCATTCTGAAATTTAAAAAAATCCAATTAAACTTTATTTTTAACGTTTCTGACAATTTACCTTAGTCGAGCGGGATCCCAACAAAACGGAGACGAACGATGGAGTACAATACTTCCTTCGTCATCGTTAAAACAAAGTTTGACTTGTTTACTTCCCCTGCTTTGCCTGATCACATCGTAATATAGTTGCTTTCCCAGGTACCTTCTTCCTTGTGGGCGGTACACAAAAATCACGTGTTCGTGTACATTCGGCCCCACCAGACGAAGACCGATGCTATTCTACCCTCCATATGCCAACAGATTGTTTTTACCGGATGCAGTGTAAGGCATCAAGCTTGTCATAAAATAACTTCTGGATCAGGAAGTGCTGCTACCAACCTGTAGATTCTGTAATTCCCCTATTTTACCAGTTCTGAAACCAGGTCGTGATAATGAGTAACGATTTTTACAAGAGCTAAGGGCTATTCACAACATATTTGCACCTCTTCCTCCCGTCTTTGACAATACTGACGTTAACCTCTCGGTATTCCTGCCACATCTGAATGTTATTCTCTTATAGACCCTGTTCTGCCCTTTTCTCCATCCCAGTTCATAAGAATAGTCAGTATTTGTTCGTTTTTGCTTACAGTGGTAGACAGTGAACTTGGTCCAGGTTGAATCTTGAGTATACTGAGAGACCTTCGTTTTATGCCGCAGCAGTCATACGGGATTTAAGCGCTGTCCAGTTGCCAGAGTAAAGTATAATTTTATAAAGTGCCGATTATCTACTTATTGTCTCTCCCAGCCGACATAATTGTGAAAAAAGACTTTGTTGCTTTATGGACAAACCATGCTGAAAATGGACAAAATAAACATCAATAAACATCAGCTTTGTCTTTCCGCTCTGCAGTATTTGGGACACATGGTTTCTCAAGGCACTGAACCACTTTCCAAAGAACAAATTGCAGCTTTTATTAATGAGCCACCTCCCCGCACACGAACTGAAATGCTGCCCGTTTTGGAACGGTCGATTACTGTAGTCATTGGATTTCTGAATATCGAATGATGGAGGCTCCCCTCTTCGACAAGCCTCATTACCGAGCATGTCCGCCGGAATACAGTGAACTCAGGAAATGAACACAGCTTTTAATGCTCTCAACACCGCTTTGTCAGCCTCCCCTGCTTTGGGCATATCTGACTATCCAGATCCTTTCCAATTATTCGTCAATGTTCAGCAAGGGTTTGCTAGTGGCAATGTATCACAACGGCCTGGGGGCCTCAGACGACCCAATGTATAATATTATAATTAAAATCAGGTGTAAAAGTCGTGCCTGTTTGTCTAAGATATGTCGCCAACAACAGTACAACAGTCAACAACAGAAGGACATGTGCTGTTTTCAGACAACAAAGTTAATCCCTGGTCATTAACATCTCCGGAATGCAATAGTTTGTCATTTAATCATGCCAGACAGTGATGGCGTAGTTATTAAGCCACTCAATCTGATTGGGTGTGCAAGTGGCCAAGACTGGAATGAAGTATCGTGGGATTCAGACTGTTATTGTGTTCACGGGGTGGCCGAAGGTGGGCATAATCCTTACATATCATCGGAGATATTATTTAGGACAAAACATTGAGTTACTAAAAACTGACGTAAATCTATTCTGCGGTCGAAACGCTACAGGTCGTGTTACCGATTATATGCGTCAAACCCCGGTCCAGAATAATCACCGGTGTTGCATAACGCTGATCGGTTGCTGGACAGATATCAGTGAGACGGAACTGGAACTGCAACAGAGAGAGTAATGATCGGTCAGAAAGCTGTACCACAGCTCCGAAAGTAATTCTGCGATATTTCTATTTGTGGCTTGGCGCATCAGATAATCAATGTAAAAGATACAGTGTTCAATGATTATACAGACACGAAGTATTTACTTTATTAAGGAGAATACGGTAACATACAGCGATGAATGGTAAGCACAGATGCCTCAATTATTAATTAAAATTTTAACCAAACCATCCTTATCAGCTGAGTGTTTCCAGTAAGTACTGATTTTAATTCGGATTGCTAGTGTTTTTTTTTATATCGATTTAAGATTACGGAGAGCTTAATTAGTTTCAGAGAAGGTTCAGAGAAAGACAGAAAAACAGAGAGAGAGATTGAGAGAGAGAGAGAGAGAGAGAGAGAGAGAGAGAGAGAGAGAGAGAGAGAGAGAGAGTAAAAAAAGGCCGATATTTTTTTTTCCGTTGCTCCAGAAGTTCTTTATGTTTCTGCCTACTTTTTTGTTATCAGTGTAAATATTTTTTTTGCGAAGTACTGCAGTGAGACTGGTTTCTGGTTTCTGTCAGAACGGGACTGGACGTGCAGATTGAGAGAGAGACAGAGAACAGAATTTGATGTAAGGAAACACAGGACCTTGAGATGCGATCGAGGGAAAAGATGCGCACGGACAAAAAAAGGAGCATTCTGGAGACGGAGCCGGAGCTGAAAAAAAAACACACACATATGACCCCAGAACGCTTCAATCCGCTAATATTTCCTCTTACGGTGAAACTGACCAATCTAAACTGGTGTTTGGCGGAGGAGAAGAGAATAGCGGGAGGTTCTGGTGGAATCGAGGGCATCGTGAGAGTGTTTGGGAGTAAAACACAGTGAGCACTAAAAGGAAGAGTAACAAGCAGCGGACATGGTGGAGAAAAGGGAGCGGATCCATCCTGACTGAACAATCCCTGAGTGAAACGCTGCCAGCATCACCAGAACCAAGAATGAAATCTCATGGAGAGAATGAAAATAAAACGGGCGGGACCTTACTGGACCGTCCGTGGTTGTTCAAGTGTTGTACAAGGTCTGGGTGAATTGAGAGGAATCTGAGGAAGGACAACTTTTATCTGTACGTGGTAGACAGCGAGGAAAATATATTACCGCTATATCAATTGCTCGGTTGTCAGCCGTGTATACAATATATATATATATCGGCAGTATATATAGGCAAGTGGATAGCTTATGGAGGAAACATGGCCCTTGGCTTAATTCTACTGCAGAAATAAGCTGGTCGCTCTATGATTTAACGAATGTGTTTAACAGTTTCAGCGGGTATTTCACCGCGTTTTTCAGCTCCTCTCTGAACTTGCTCTGAGTCACGGCGTAAATACATGTGTTGGTGCAGGAACTGAGGATCTGCAGCATCGTCGCCGTGGATTCTGCGATATAAATCGAATCCCCGTCCGTGTAACGATTGATGATTGCAATCCGTCGATAGATATCGAACACCAGTCGTGTCACCCACAGAAATATAAAACTACCGGTTATGCTGAAGAGTAAAACGACCGATTTCCTTCGGTTCTCCATCTCCGGGTCCTTGTCAATCTTTCCGTTGCTGCGGCCCCGGAGCCCCATCCGGACTCTATTGGCGGAAAAGATCCGTCTCACTGTCAGAGCATTGAACAATAAAATCAGAACAAACGGGAGACCCGGCATGAAAATGCGATGAATCGTCTCAAATGCGGCCCACGAGGGGGACGTAAAAAAACTCTCTTTGGTAAAACAGCCATAGAAAACTCCGTTAATTATCTCCGAAGGCTCTAATGTAAAGTAAAAAGGGATACATTCCAAACAGCCCAGAACACTCACTGCCCCGGTAACCACACCCGCTGTTCTTTCGGTGCAATATTTTGTTTTCAGCGTTTCACAACAAATGGCCACAAATCTGTCACAGGTGAACGCGACTGTCAGCCAGACAGAGACCCCGGTGCTGGCTAAAAGCAGGCAACGAACTCCCCTGCAAACGGGTGTCCAATAGAGGAAAGAAAATCTAAAATATATCAAAACCGTCCACTTCAGCAGAGGGTCAGAGACAACGACGAGGAGATCGGCCGCTGCCATTCCCAGCAGGTAGCGAGTGACACATTTGGAGAGACCGCACTTTCCTCGGGAAAGGATCACAATCGCCACTAGGTTTACTGAAAGAGAGAGGGAAGAGAACAGAGAAATTCCTGACTAGTAAGTGGAATAGAGCCGCAGTGTGATAGAATCAAATTAGGTCTTGTGTTTTTGTTTCTGCCTCGAAGGGTGAATACTGGACCCAGTTTATATGAAGCAACTGACAATGTGCATTCTCCGCGTAACTGAGTTGCCAAGATTTGCCAAGAGTTTTGTAAATGGTTTAATTCTGGGTGCATTCTCAAACCGGCGAGAGGACAGCTGCTTAAATTCTTCCTCGGCCGCAGTACGGGATGTGCATTCATTATCAGCATAACTGGCTCTGAACAGCACAGGAATGAAATGAAATCCACATCTGCAGTTCCCTCTGCCCACCCAGTCATGCAATTCCTGTGGACAGAAAGAAAGACAACTGGTTCCCTCAGAAGCAATAGAGCCCGGTCTCCTCCTTACAGACATTTCAATTCACAATTACCTCATGACATCGAGGCAGCGAAAAGGCAGCATCTAGGCTTCAATACGCTACGCCTCCCGCTACGAAAGCAATGCGATTAACATTATCAGCGCCTTCCGCTGTGGAAAGAATTACCGAGCGAATCGCTTCAGGACTTCAGAATTAACTCTCAGTTTCTGCCGTTTGCTGGTGTGTCAGTGGCTTACCGGGAATTCCAGCGGCTGAAATAACAGGGTAGTAAATGTCTTCTATCCGCCAGATTACTGGATATCCCATTTGAGTGACACAGTGAACGCTTTTGCTCTGAATTCCACAGCTCGCAAGACACTCTGGACTGACGCACTGCAACAGGCTCTGATTTATACAGGAGATCGATCTCCAGTGACAAGGTCCCAAACTCTCCCATTGTTACTGAACAAATTAATTACATCACCGGTAGTGTCTCAGGTGCAAATGCTGTGGGCATGTAACATGATCACGTCAATGTCATTGGTATTACCTCAGTCAGATCCCTCTGTGTAATGCGACCGAAACGGGCAATGAGACCAGTGAGTGAGCAATGAGCGGCTCTATTCACACCGTTCCACAGTTGTATTGGCAGCGGTCACGACTGTTCCTGTTTTCCAAACTCAAACTTACTCTGTCTCTCTCTTTCCACAAGCAATCCGGAATCGATGTGTCCAGCATTTCCGGCAATTTTCACTGTCACGCCTGCTGTTTCATCTGCAAATAGATCAGTGTGCTCTGCATCCGGGGACATATGAATACTCTCTGTCTCCTCCTGCAAGCTTTCAGTTAATGTCATTATTTTTTTAAAATTCAGCAGCTGCACTTTGGCCGCACAGGCACCAAATGCATCCGAACCCGCTCCACTACGTGCCACCAAATATAAAACATACCCTTTGTGCACACAGACACGCTGTGCAGTTCTCTGTCAGCCCTGGACGGCATCGATGTTTAAGTCATTTTGTTCAGCTTCCCGGTATAATGTTTATTTCCGATTCCTTCATCTTCAGATCTGTCCAGGGTATCCTACATCTCAAATTATCTTCTCCACATCTGTAGTATCTGTGTGCGTGTGTGTGTGTATGTGTGTGTGTGTGTGTGTGTGTGTGTGTGTGTGTGTGTGTGTGTGTGTGTGTGTGTGTGTGTGTGTGTGTGTGTGTGTGTGTGTGTGTGTGTGTAAATTTGTATGTATGTCTGTCTGTCTGGTTGTATGTGTAAGAGTGTGCGTGTAGATGACATGATTGTGTATGTATGTTTCTACGTGTTTGTGTGTGTGAGTGTGCATATATACAGTATGTGTGGGAATGTTGGTTTGTATATATCTGTATGTGTGCATGTTTGTGTTTGTGAGTGTGATGAGTGTGTGTGTGTGTGCGTGTGTACGGGTATATACTGTATGTGTTTGTGTTAGTGAGTATGATGAGTGTGTGTGTGGGTTTGTGTATGTGTCTGTCTGTGTGTGGATGTGTGTATATGCGTGCATGTGTTTGTGTGTTTGTGTATGTATGTACGTACAGTGTACATTTACGTAATATATATGTATAATATTTCCTATGCGTGCTGTGGGTTTTAAAACGGTGCTGCCGACAAGTCCGCTGTTTAATCCACCTAGGGATCAGTTCGATGCTGAAATACTGTGCCGTTCAATTAGCTATAGAGATATATTGGGCTGATCAGACTCCCATTCTCTGCCCTGTGATTTACGAGCACACCCATCAACACGTTTGTCTGGTGTAAATAGCGGCATGATTTAATAGAGTATTTTCTGCCATGTACAGATTGCATTGCGATTTCATTTCATGGTTTAACATAACAATGCCCGCGACCTTTGTATTACTTAGGCAATGCCCTGCAGAAATGCACGCAGGACTGCCAAATAAGACCTCATCATCACATAAAACCATGTTAAAAACCATTAAAGACACACTCACACACACACACACACACACACACACACACACACACACACACACACACACACACACACACAGACACACACACACACACACACACACACACACACACACACACACACACACACACACACACACACACACACAGGTGCAGGCAAATAAACGCGAGTGTATGTGTTAAATTATCTGCCGATCATCCTGTACATGCTTTCCCGTCCCACTCCGACCGCATTAAACAAAGTACTGTACGGTTGAGTCAACGCGACGATGACGGGAGAGGAGAAACAAAAGGGTCATTGAAACAGCCGCAGAGCAAAGTTGCCGAAACAAAAGATATTCGTAGCAGAATGACACAACAAAACAGTAAATTGAGTTAACAGAGAGCAATAGCTGAATCTGCCGGACAGCAAAGGATGAATCATGCAATACGTTTCAAGGTGAAAATGAAGAGAGCGTTGATATTCAGTTCACATGAAATGCAGAATTAGTGAGAGAGAGAGCGACAGCAGAGGAGGGACAATCGACAATCGGGAGACATTCAGTCGGATAATATGAGAGCGTGTGCTTCATTCTCCAACTGCTGGTCGAGGGCACAGTGTGCGAGGGGTGGCTCATTCTGCACTCACCGGTCTGCGGTCCACTGTAGGAATGCGGGGTTCATTTCGTAGATATCAGTCCCTGGTACAGTCTGAGAGTGGGGGTGAGGTTCTTAAGATCTCACTCTCTGGTTCAGTTTAAGAGTGTGCATTTCATTTTGTACATCGTATTTTTTCAATCGTAGTAAGGGTCTGGGAGTGAAAGCAACGCGGAAGGCAGGTCGTTTTTCTTTTCTTTAACTGATCGGGTAAAAGAGGCTGTACTGTGCAGGCGCGGGACGTAGCGCGCCAAGGTTGAAAAGGAAGAACGCCATATACAGCGACCATCGTCCTAGCGGCCATTGTTTCTATGGTTAAAGGCAAAACGAATAAGAATAAGGAAACTTGGTTCTCGAGGGATATTGGAACTCTGATAAGAATTAGAAGAGAGAGATGCATAAAATATATAGGCGATAAGGAGGAAACAAGATGCTTGCGGAGTATAAGAGAGTACGAAAATACTTAAGAAAGAAATCAGGAGGGCAAAAAAAATAGACATGAGGTTGCTTTGGCAGTCAGGCTGAAGGATAATCCTAAGAGCTTCTGCAGGTATGTTAAGAGCAAAAGAATAGTCAGGGAGAAAGTTAATCCTCTTGAAGTTCAGAGTGGTCGGCTATGTACGGAACCAAAACAAATGGGAGAGATATTATGTGGGTTTTTTGCATCTGTATTTACTAAGGAAACTTTTATGGAGTCTATGGAAACAATGCAAACCAGTAGGGAGGTCATAGAACTTATACAGATTAAAGAGGAGGATGTGCTTGCTGACTTGTGGCAAATCAGAGTAGATAAATCCCCAGGACCTGACAAGGTATTCCCTCGGACCTTGACGGAGACGAGCGTTGAAATTTCAGGGGCCCTCGCATAAATATTTAAAATCCTGATATCCACGTGTCAGTTTCCGGAGGATTGGAGGATAGCTCATCTAGTTCCGTTGTTTAAAAAAGGCTCAAAAAGAAAGCCGGAAAGTTATAGGCTGGTATGTTTGACATCGGTAGTAGGTAAATTATTGGAAAAAAATACTAAGGGATAGGATCTACAATTATTTGATTAGACAGAGACTTAATAGAAACAGTCAGCATGGCGTTGTGCGTGGTAGATCATGTTTAACCAGCCTATTAGAGTTTTTCGAGGAAGTTAGCAAAAAAGTGGATAAAGGGAAGGCAGTGGATGTTGTACACGTGTACCAGTAAGGCCTTTGACAAGGTGGGGCATGGGAGATTAGTTAGGAAGATTGAGTCGCTAGGTATAAATGGAGAGGTAGTAAATTGGATTAGACATTGGCTCAATGGAAGAAACCAGAGAGTGGTAGTGGAGGATTGCTACTCTGAGTGGAGGCCTGTGACTAGTGGTGTGCCACTAGTCAGTGCTGGGTCCATTGTTATTTGTCATCTATATCAATGATCTGGATGACAATGTGGGAAATTGGATCAGCAAATTTGCCGATGATACAAAGACTGGAGGTGTAGTGGACAGTGAGGAATGTTTTCAAAGCTTGCAGAGGGACTTGGACCAGTTGGAGGAATGGACAGAAAAGTGGCAGATGGAGTTGAATGCGGACAAGTGTGAGGTATTGCACTTCGGAAGATCAAACCGAGGTAGAACATACAAGTTAAGTGGCAGGACAGAGAGGAGTGCAGTAGAACAGTCGAATCTGAGAATACAGATACATAATTCCCTAAAAATGGCGCCACAAGTAGATAGGGTTGTCAAGAGAGCATGAGGAATATTGGCCTTTATAAATCAAATTAATGAGGGTCAGAGTTGGAATGTAATTATGAGGTTGTATAAGACATTGGTGAGACCAAATTTGGAGTACTGTGTGCAGTTTTGGTCACCTAATTACAAGAAGGATATTAATAAGGTTGAAAGCGTGCAGAGAATGTTTAAAAGGATGTTGCCAGGACATGAGAAACTGAGTTACAGAGAAAGGTTGAAAAGGTAAGGACTATTTTTTTCCCTGGAGCGTAGGAGAATGAATGGTGATTTGATAGAGGTGTAAAAAATTATGCTGGGTACAGATAGAGTGAATGCAAGCAGGCTTTTTCCACTGAGGCCAGGGGAGAAAAAAAGAAACAGAGGTCATGCGTTTAAGGTGAATGGGGAAAAGTTTAAAGGGAACAATGGGGGGGGGGCTTCTTCACACAGAGAGTGGTGGGAGGGGGAATGAACTGCCAGAAGAAGTGGTGAATGCGTGCTCACTTTCAACATTTAAGAAACATTTGGACATATACATGAATGTCATGGGTTTGGAGGGATATGGTCCAGGTGCAAGTCAGTGTGACTAGGCAAAAAAAAAGTTTCGGCAGTTGCAAGAAGGGCATAAAGGCCTGTTTCTGTGCTATAATGTCATGTGGTTCAATGGTTCTATACCAGTCATTGTTAAACTCTGAGAGTGTGGAATTCATTCTGTATCTGTCGGTCTCTGCTTCAGTGTGAGGGTGTGGGTTTCATTCTGTATCTGTCCGTCTCTGCTTCAGTGTGAGAGTGTGCTTTTTATTCTGTATTGTCAGTCTCTGCTACAGTGTGAGAGTGTGGGTTTCATTCTGTATCTGTCAGTCTCTGCTTCAGTGTGAGAGTGTGGGTTTCATTCCGTTTCTGTCAGTCTCTGCTACAGTGTGAGAGTGTGGGTTTCATTCTGTATCTGTCAGTCTCTGCTACAGTGTGAGAGTGTGGGTTTCATTCTGTATCTGTCTCTCTGCTACAGTGTGAGAGTGTGGGTTTCATTCTGTATCTGTCTGTCTGCTACAGTGTGAGAGTGTGGGATTCATTCTGTATCTGTCAGTCTCTGAAAATTTAAAATTATAATTTAAATAACTAAGTGCGTAAGTACATTCATAACATTGTAGAAATAAAACACACAGCGGCAGCACGGTTCACGTTCCAGTAGCATTTATATGCATACATATCCCCAAAAATTTCTAAATTGCTCCCTTCACCGTGTATCTCTGCACTCTTACGTCTGCCGATTCTGTTATCCGTTTCTAAATGTGCCCCAGGGTATGAGTTTATTCGAGGGATGTCCCTCCCGTCAATAATATCACATGAATTACAATTTTCTTCTGATAGATTCAGACGTCTGTGTCGCGCCATCTATGTTTCATAGAAAAATATTGACAACCTATTTTCTGTGCTGCGCTGAGTCTTTGGGTGCAGGATTATAAGGCAGGCTTAAGTTTCACATTTGGAGTAATGGCAACAATGGGCTGCTGGTGAATTGCTGAAAAGCTGGCGTAACAGCTCAGGGAACCAACACACCCCACCCGATCCCCGTATGTGACAACGGATAGAAATCGTACCTGCTGTGTTCACAGACGCTCTGTCCAGTTCCCCATCAGCCCTGGACCAAATCGATGTTTATTTAATTTTGATTAGTCTCCCCTGTAAAATATTTATTTTCTACACCTTGAAGTCCAGAGTTGTCCACATTTTCCTTCAGCTCTTAAGCAATCTTATTCACATCTATACTATCTGAAATTCTATGTGTGAGCGTGTTTGTGTGTGTGTGTGTGTGTGTGTGTGTGTGTGTGTGTGTGTGTGTGTGTGTGTGTGTGTGTGTGTGCGCCTGTGTGTCTGTCTGTCTTTATGTGTGTGTATGTGTGTATGTATACGTATGCGTGCATGTGTAACTAAATGAGTGTTTGTGTGTAGGAATGCATTGTATATATCTTTTAAATCATATGAATAAAATTTCCGATTCCAGCCGTGGATTTTAAAACGGTACGGTAACCCAGACAGCCGCTATTGAATCCACTTGAGGAACGGTTACATGCTGAAATACTGTAGTGTTCAATTCTCTGTAGGAATATATTGGGCTGATAAGGCTGTCATTTACTCTTCTGTGTGTAACGAGCACAACCAAGTACACGATTGTCTCTGGTGTTAATACCGGCATGATATTTTTTATCATTTGTGAGTTCAACTCCATAAAAAGATGTCTTCATCTCCTGCTTTAACATAAAACACCGGTGGACTTGGCATTAGCTCTGCAGTGCCCTGGTGTAAATAGCCGCTGGACAGCCAAACCAGGTTACACATTAAATCAATTCAAATTAGAAACCATTTCCACCACACACACACACACACACATTTTCTCCATTTTCCGCTAGCACACGCACACCCTCTCACACTCACACACTCAATTCATCCATCTCTCTCTCTCTCTCTCTCTCTCTCTCTCACACACACACACACACACACACACACACACACACACTCATATCTCTCGCCAATTCGTGTATTAAGCGATTTGCCGATGTCCCTGTTCATACTTTCCTCTCTGATGGCATTACAGAGAATGTCACTGATGGAATTAAACAAGATATTTTACGGTTGAGATTGCAAATAGATTCAGGGACTTGAAAAAAAAAACAGAAAATACATTGAAAGGGTTGCATGGCTGTGTTGCAGAAAGAATGCAACAGCTGCAACATGAATGAAAATGTCGCGGGTAGAGTGTGAAGAGGGGTGGGTAATTCTGTACACATCGGTCTTCGGTGCAACGTCAGAGTGCACGGTTCATTTTGTAGATATCAGCCCCTTGTATGGACTGAGAGTGTGGGGTTCTGTCGGTGTCACTCTCTGGTTCAGTGAATTCATTCTGTACATGTCAGTCACTGTTAAAGTGTGACAGTGTGGGTTTCATTCTGTATCTGTCAGTCTCTGCTCGAGCATTAAGTGTGTCGCCTCTGTCCAGTACCTGCGAATCTCTGATTCAGTGTGAGCTGGCGTATATTTTTCTCATTATTTCCAGCTGTTCCTCAAATGAAGTAAATCAAGTAAACCTAGTAAAAAATTAAAATAGATTCTGTACTCCCTGCTCTATTTTTAGATCAGGAGTCTTCTGCAGTTGATGACGTTAAAATTGTGCAATGGACAGTGCCCTTACGAATGATGACGTTTGTGTGGAGCAGTACATCCTGTATAATCGAGTAATTTGGTAAACAGACAGTTCGGCCCGACTTAATACTGCACGCTATTTGTTGTACATCCAGACAGAGTCAATTAAGCAGCGCCTGATCTGTAACTTTCTATGGCTTGAAAACGCAACTTCTTAAATGTTGAATGAAATTAAATAAAATATTGAAATTAATTAATTTAACAAGGACGTGAATAAATTCATAATTTGAAAGGAGCAAACCTCGCAGAGGCAGCGCATTTCATGTTCCAGCGACATTTATGTGAATATATTTCTCTCAGCAACTCTAAATTGCCCCCTTCACCGTGTATCTCTGCACTCTTATGTTTCGCGTTTCTGTTATACATTGCACTGTGGACACCAGAACATCAATTCATTCCAGCGATGTCCTATTCATAAACAATGTAATAAACATTTTGACTTTCTAATGGCAGCGTCAAGCTGGTCTGTAATATGTGTTTCATAATTTTTCATGGATTGCGATGGGACGGTGCTGAAGGAGTTGCACTCTGTGTCTGACCCCGTGGGAGTGTGTGAAGTGACAGTGTCGAGGGAGCTTCACTATTTTTCGGACATCCGCGATATACTGTATTTAATGAAGCAACTAATGCTGTCGAACCGCTGACATGCTACCGCGACTGCGTTACTGTGCTGCAGCTGTGCTGGGTCCTCGGAGATACTGTCGCCCGAGAATTTGACTCTGCTCTCCGTGTCCACTGCTGAGCCATAAACGAGGGTCGTTGTGTTCTGCTGAATTCTCCCTCCGGAATGCTGCCATCAGTCCCTCAGTCATTCTGATGCTCTTGTGGGGGGTATGTGTTTCCGCAGCATTTAAGTGGCCGGACTGGTCTTGGACAATTGCGCTGAGTATCTCTAAAATGCTGATGGGATCACTTTCTGTGTTAGCCAAGGGAACGGCAAGGGAAATGGAACAAGTTCTCAGTAAAGAATGGAGATATGTATGATGCGGCATGACTGTGGAAAATAGAAACACTGAAACACAGAAAGTCTACAGTACAGTACAGGCCCTTCGGCCCACAATTCTGTGATATCAGCTATGGTTACCCAAAGCTCTCTATTATTCCAGGAGCCCGTCAAAATGGGGTGGAATAAATTTACATTTGAAATCTCTTGGAAATAGATTCCGTTTACGCTTCAGGATCTCAGCGCAGTGTATGATTCCACAATCGTCATGCATGTGAGATGTCGACTTTTCTGGAAAGGTTTGAGTACGGGATAGGGTGATGAACATATATGACCGATTTATTCAGTACAATTTATTGCTTCGCTTTGTTTTAAATCCTGTGTCGTAACACTCGGTACTTTTGCGCAGAACTATCAGCCTGAGGCCTTGATGTAATTGCGGATGCTTCAAGTTATTCATTGCCATATCGTCAAGTTCAGGTTATTCTCATCTATTTGAAAGGGCCGTCCTGTTCTGCTGCTCTGGGAGGAATTCCCTCATTCATTGATTTGTATAGATCAGGCAGATCCACTATTTGAACTCATCTGGATATGCTGAGATGTGTTATTCCTGGATTATTCTAGGTTCAGAAGGCTGAATGACGTGGAAATATCGGGAGATTACACATAGAAGCTGTTGCTGGCATTGTAAGGTTCTTCTATTCTCTGTCATTCGGAATATTTCAGACATAGATTATCTGCATTCGGCACTGTGTTACTGCAGAGTGTTTTCTCTGACAGAAGTGTCAATATTAAATTTGTTTTCAATAGTTTGGCAGTTTAGGATATCATCCAGTCATCCCGATTTACAAAGCTGTGGTTTTGAATTTCATATAGTTTGCTGACGTATTTCTTTCTACAGTTTGATGAGTAACCAGGCTGTGTCTCGTGCCGAGAAGAATTTGATTCAGCGTTGCGATATTATCACCAGCGCGTCATCATTGTGAGGAATTTCCTCACGTTTTAGGATTTTAAAATTGCAGCTGAACTGCTATTTGTATGAGTCGTGTCCCTGTGCGGTTGGTTCTTGTGCGGGAATTTTCTCCTTTCTTTATTCACTATATTTTCCGGTTTTAAGATTGCATTGGACATTGAAAACTGAGAAAATAAAGAATGTCATTGTACTGTTGAAATAGACTCTGCATCCGTTAAGCTAAAGCATATTTCTGTGCGGTGTTACAAGTACAATGGGGCAAGGCCCTGATATACTGGATGTTTTTCATTTCTATTCTGAGTCTCGTATATTATTTGGCGCTATGAGATTGAAGTATCAATGTCACGGTTTATTAGGCGGAGGTCACTAATAATGCTGGGCTGTGAGATTTTCATATTCTTTGGCCCAAACAATTGTACAATATCTACTATCGTGTTCCATCTGAGACCATGCATTTTTGTATCATGTTCCGTGATGTTTTACTATTGTCGTGGATCAAAGCCAGACTGAAATGTTGCATACCCACATACGCTTTTTCACCCACGGTGCTGGAGACATGTGTAACACCCTGCTATTTTACTATCTTTACTTTCATCTTCCTTCAATTTACTTATCTGGTTTTCATCTTTATCTTTACAAGGAAATCTCTCGCCTGAATCCTTGATCAACTTTAATGTTACTGCTTCTCATCCTCCTTTAATCTACTTACTTGGTCCTGCAACGGAAAGACAATCAGACGCAAGCACAAGCGCGAACGAAATTTCATTCAGTTTGCCTCTTTAAGTTTTATTTATATCTATTGGTTGTATTTATCAATCGGAGAACACCTTGGGTGCATACCCAAAACACCCTGGACTGTCTGTAGACGCACTGCTAATGCAATGGTTTTCTGTGGCAGCAGTGTTTGGGTTATGGTTGGAGATAACGGGGGCTTTGAAATGTGCGCCGTTCAGTGAGGCGAGTTTTTTTTTTGTTTTTCTCGTTTTGTGCGTGAGTCGCTCTATAAGCCGGCGGTGCTCTACGCCGAAGGTGCTGAAAGCAGCTTCCGCATTGCTCTGGATGATCGCAATTCCTTTGTCGGGGTGCAATGCTGTTTCGTCTTTCGTTTTTTTTTCCCTCATTTGTCCGCATTTGGATCTGAAGTCCCTGCCGTGTGAGACCATGATTTTAAATTTCAGCAAATTTGCTCCCATTCACTGCTCTCTATTTGTATTTTATTGGGACTTCAGAAGCTGAAGTGGTCTGAAAAAAGTATAACAGGTTATCTATTATCTTGAGGTAGACTGCCGGTGTGGGATGATGTACTACGACAGGGTGTCGTTCGGATAAATTCCATCTCTATCAGGAACAGGAAAACGACGTGAAATATTTTTAATTTATTTTTGTGAACCATAGAACGATAGAACACTACGGCACAGTACAGGCCCTTTTCCCTCCATGTTATGCTGACGCATATAATCCTTTAAAGACGTACTAAACGCACACTACCCCATAACCCTCCATTTCTCATTCATCCCTGTGCCTGTCCAAGACTCTCCTAAACACCCCCAATGTTTTAACCTCCAGCACCATCCCAGTCAAGTCATTCCAGGCACTCACAACCCTCTGTGTAAAAAACTTGCCACTGATGTCTCTCCCAAAACTACCCCCTCCCAAGCCCGTAACCATTCCGTCTAGTGATTGCCACTGCTGCCCTGAGAAACAGGCACTGAACATCGAACCCAACCTTGCCTCTCACAATCCTGCAAACCTCCATCAGGTCCCCTCCCATTCTTCCAATCTCCAAAGAGAAAAGTTCCAGCTCCGCCAGTCCCGCTCCACACGACTTGTTCTCCAATCCAGACAACCTCTCGGCAAATCTCCTCTGCACCCTCTCCATAGCATCCGCATCCTTCCGATAATGATATGACCAGAATTGAACGCAATAATCTAAGTGCGCTCTCACCAGAGGTTTGTAGAGTAGCAACAAGACCTTTCCACTCTTGACCTCAAACGGGGGGTTTGAGGGGGGGTTAATGAAGCCTAGCATCCAATAGGCCCTCTTAACTACCCTATCAACCTGTGCAGCGACCTTGAGGGATGTATGGATTTGAAACCCAAGATCCTTTTGTTCATACACACTCCTAAGTAACTCACCATTAATCCCGTACTCAGTTTTCTGGTCTGTCCTTCCAAAATGCATCACCTCACACTTGTCGGGATTGAACTCCATCCGCCATTCTTCTGCCCAACTCTGCTGCCCGTCCACATCCTCTCGTAACCGTCGACCACCTACAGCTCCATCCACAACTCCTCCATTCTTCGTGTCATCAGCAACATCGCTCACCCATCCTTCCACCTCCACATGCAGGTCACCCAAAAAAAATCGCAAATAGCAGGGATCCCAGGACAGATCTATGAGTCACCCCACCAGTCAACGAACTCCAGGCAGAACACCTTCCCCCTCACAGCCACCGCCTGCCTTCTTCCCTCAATCCAACCCCCTATCCAAACAGCCGAGGTTCCAATTATCCCATACCCATGACACCACGGATGAGACTCTCATGAGGGACACATTGTCAAATGCCTTGCCAAAGTCCATGCAGACCAAGTCCACTGCCCCACCCCCATTAGCCTCCCTCATCACCTCTTCAAAAAACTCAATAAGGCTTGTAAGGCACGTTCCTCCCTCCACAAAGCCATGCCGACAATCCATGAGTAGACCACATTTTCAAATTCTCGTAGATCCCATCCCCAAGAATCCCCTCCAGTAGTTTGCAGACCACCGACGCAAGATCCATCTGTCTACAGTTCCTAGGCTTCTCCCCACCACCTTCTATAAACAAGGGAACTACACTTGCCATGCTCCAATCCTCTGGTCCTTCCCCTGCAGCCAAGGAGGACCCAAAGATCATAACCAATGCTCCCGCGATCTCCCCTCTCAACCCCCACAACAACCTGCGGTGTATCACATCCGGCCCTGGGGATCCACCAACCTCAACGTCTCTAAGAAGATCCAGCACCTCCTGCTCCCCAATCTCCACACTGTCCAGCACACAGACCCGCTCTACATCGACCTCGTCCTCTCAGGATCCGGTCCGGAAACCACGTTTCGGGTCTCGATCTGGTCCGCGTGCTTCGGGCTCCGGGTCTTGCAGCTGTCCCTCCGGGACCCTTTGAGCCTTTTAAGATCATTCTGGATCAAGAAGGCACACCTTTGGCCAATTCGTCTCGCTGGTGTTTATAAGGGGCCGTGGGACGGAAAACGCCCGTTGAACGTTTTCTTCTTTTTCTCCGCTGGCTCCGATCTCTGCTCTACATTCTGTTATCCAGCCCGGGCTCAGATCTACTCCTCATCATGATAGTCTGTCCCGTACCCGTGCTGCCAGGTTGGTCCTCTCCCCCCACCTTTTTTCCCATGAACTGGTTCCGTTTCTCTGTTCGTTTGTTTTGCTCGCTCAGTCGCGTTGTCTGCCGGCTTTTCCAAATTTTCATTCCAGAAGGGCTGTTGTGCTGGTCACCCTGGACCTATACCCGTTCCTACCCCTTGCCGACGTCGGGCGGGAGCGGCCGACCCGCGGCTGCCCGGCGGTGGTTCTGCCTGTTCCTATCCATTGCCTCCTTCGGCAAGGCCCGGCCTGACTGCCGCTGCCCGGCATGGTTTCTTTTCCGACCTCGTCGTCCGCCCGAACTCTGGGATTGTGCCCTGCACGGACCTAGGGGTCCGCGTGGTGCCCAGGCCCCGGCGTTTCCACCTGGGAGGCAGCCCTGCCCAGGATATATGCTGCCAGCCCAGGGAGGACTCTCCGCCAGTCTATCTAGCCACCTGGGCCTGTCTGCCTGCCTGAACTCAGGGATCCTCCTGCCTGCCCCGAACTGTGGGATCTGCCTGCCTAATTTTTCCACCTATTGCTCCCTCTGGGTTTTGCCTCGCACCTGTCCAGGTGTCCGCGACTGGCCCAACCCTTTTTGTTCCCGCCTGGGAGGCGGCCCTGCCCTTGATACATGCGGCCCACCATGAGGAATCTGAATGCTTTCGTGCCCCGAACTGTGGGATCTGCCTGCCTACCTTTTCCACCTATTGCTCCCTCAGGGTTGTGCCCCGCACATGCCCAGGTGGCCGCGACTGGCCCAGGCCTCTGTGTTTTCCGCCTGGGAGGCGGCCCTGCCCGAGATGCATGCGGCCCGCCATGAGGAATCTGCCTGCCTACCTGCCCCGAACTGTGGGATCGGTCTGCCTGCCTGCCTGCCCCGAACTGTGGGATCGGTCTGCCTGCCTGCCTGCCCCGAACTGTGGGATCGGCCTGCCTGCCTGCCTGCCCCGAACTGTGGGATCGGCCTGCCTGCCTGCCTGCCCCGAACTGTGAGATCTGCCTGCCTGCCTGCCCCAAAACTGTGGGATCGGCCTGCCTGCCTGCCTGCCCCGAACTGTGGGAACTGCCTGCCTCGTCTGACCTCCTGGATCCAGCCCCACCTGCAGTAACCCTTAAATGCCATGGCATCCCCATCCTGTCCTCCCCCTAGTACTTCAGTGTCTGTGTCATGCGTTTGGGTCCCTGTTCCTGACAGTTACTTTACAACCGAGTAATTAACACTAGATTTGGAGTAGCAACAGAGAGATTGATGTCGGTGGGTTCGACAGCTGTCTGGATACGGAGCACCGCACTTCGTTCACCCACGTACTTCCTTCAGCTAGACTGTCGAAGATTTATCGCAGTGAGCAGAATTCCTGAAACCAAATCAGCAGTAAATTTGGAATTTTAAGAATTAATAGCACAAACTTCATGTTAATTGTCTTTATAATTGACTAAACTGGAAGAAGAAGCATTAATGAGTATACCATAGCGCCCTCGCTCGCTCCCTCTGTTGAACGGCCATGTGTAAACTCATGAACCATTTCTCCTGCTCCTTCCGAACGGTGACAATACTTACGAGCCCTCCGGATTCAGAGTTTAGATGAAGGGACTTAAAGATCCGCTTTGATTTCTCGCTGGGGTGAAATATTCTGATGGTCAAGAAAACACTATGAGTAAAACATGGCCCAAAGTGAACTTGAAATTGGTAAATTGCCGTCTAATTCTCTCTCTCCCGCTGACTTTCAAACTCCCCCGTTTATCTCTTGCCCTGTCTACGATGTGACACCCTCCCCTGCTTCTCATCTCTCTCTCCCTCCCCACATACTCTTTTGCTCCTCACTACCACACTTTCCTCAAGGCTGAAACAAGCGTTAGCAATCAATAGTCAATGTTTGTGTTCAGTAAAATGACTGCTGATTGGGGTGTGAAAGTTTATAGATATTCCTTTAAACACGGCTGGTGTGAAATATAGGGGAGGAGATATGAACTGGAGCTGAAACTTAGGGGCGAACAACATAACATGAAGTAGTGATTTTCCAATAAATTTGTTTCCTTTACTGTGTTTCTGTGCTACGTTAAGATAAGAACATCATGTGAAATTTAGCTAAAAAAGGATAAAATATTTATGTATTTCAACAAGAAATACTCTCCAGCCGAGGGTGGGAGGGGGTTGAGATTACGATTCATTTGCTGAACAGGGCAGACGGGTCCATGAAAGGGAAACGCTTTCGCAGTTTTATGTCACTCACTATACGGACTCCCCATTGAACTGTTGACCGGCGAGCCTCCGTATATTACCGTACATAAGCATGTTCGCTGATCTTCCGTCAATATCACGCTCGCCGGTTGTGACTGGTGTGGTGGAGCGACTGTGCACACACCCGTTATTTATCAACAACCCACAAAACAACCCTCGTCAAAGACATGCAACATACCTAGCTCCCATTGGTGTGTGCATGTGTCAATCTAAAGAGCCTGTATTATTTCATAATTAATTCACGACTCGTGTTAATGGGATATGTCAGATATCATTGGACAGACATGATGTGGGTGTTACAGTGGGGCGACAGGGAAGCGCACCCAAGTGCAGGACACAGGTACGGAGACTGACTTGGACTTGACCTGGACTCGGTCTAAGCCAGCACTTAGATTAGACTTGAACACAGAGACAGGACTTGGACTGGGACACGAAGAGACAGGATTCCCAACTAGGAGTAGCGGTAAACAGCCGGATCTGCTCAACTGGAAACGAGACGATCGAAACCAAACAACAACAGACAATTGGTATCTTGACATGGAGACGCTCATGAAGCGGCAATCGGCCGGCAGTGACTTGACTGGACACGAAGCACTGACAGGACTCGGAGCCTTAACTTGGACTGGGACTCGAGGCCTTGAATTGGACTGGTACGTGGAGCCTTGACATGGACTGGTACTCGAGGATTTGACTTTGACGGATTCGAGGCCTTGACTTAGACTGGAACTCGAGGCATTGTGTGGACACGAAGCCTTGACTTGGACTTGAGGCCTTGAATTGGACTGGAACTCGAGGCCTTGACTTGGAATTGGACTCGAGGCCTTGATTTGGACTGGAACTCGAGGCCTTGATTTGGAATGGTACTCGAGGCCTTAACTGGACACGAGGCCTTGACTTGGACTGGGACATGGAGCCTTGACTGAGACTGGGACTCGAGGCCTTGACTTGGACTGGGACTCGAGGCCTTGACTTGGACTGGGACCTGGGGCCTTGACTGAGACTGGGACTCGAGGCCTTGACTGAGACTGGGACTCGAGGCCTTGACTTGGGCTGGGACTCGAGGCTTTGACTTGGACGGGGTCGCGAGGCCTTGACTGAGACTGGGACTCGAGGCCTTGACTGAGATTGGGACTCGAGGCTTTGACTTGGACGGGGACGCGAGGCCTTGACTGAGAGTGGGACTCGAGGCCTTGACTGAGACTGGGACTCGAGGCCTTGACTTGGGCTGGGACTCAAGGCTTTGACTTGGACGGGGACGCGAGGCCTTGACTGAGACTGGGACTCGAGGCCTTGACTTGGACTTGAGGCCTTGAATTGGACTGGAACTCGAGGCCTTGACTTGGGCTGGGACTCGAGGCTTTGACTTGGACGGGGTCGCGAGGCCTTGACTGAGACTGGGACTCGAGGCCTTGACTTGGACTTGAGGCCTTGAATTGGACTGGAACTCGAGGCCTTGACTTGGGCTGGGACTCGAGGCTTTGACTTGGACGGGGTCGCGAGGCCTTGACTGAGACTGGGACTCGAGGCCTTGACTGAGATTGGGACTCGAGGCTTTGACTTGGACGGGGACGCGAGGCCTTGACTGAGAGTGGGACTCGAGGCCTTGACTGAGACTGGGACTCGAGGCCTTGACTTGGGCTGGGACTCGAGGCTTTGACTTGGACGGGGACGCGAGGCCTTGACTGAGACTGGGACTCGAGGCCTTGACTTGGACTTGAGGCCTTGAATTGGACTGGAACTCGAGGCCTTGACTTGGAATTGGACTCGAGGCCTTGATTTGGACTGGAACTCGAGGCCTTGATTTGGAATGGTACTCGAGGCCTTAACTGGACACGAATCCTTGACTTGGACTTGGACTCGAGGCCTTGACTTGGACTGGGACATGGAGCCTTGACTGAGACTGGGACTCGAGGCCTTGACTTGGACTGGGACTCGAGGCCTTGACTTGGACTGGGACCTGGGGCCTTGACTGAGACTGGGACTCGAGGCCTTGACTGAGACTGGGACTCGAGGCCTTGACTTGGGCTGGGACTCGAGGCTTTGACTTGGACGGGGTCGCGAGGCCTTGACTGAGACTGGGACTCGAGGCCTTGACTGAGATTGGGACTCGAGGCTTTGACTTGGACGGGGACGCGAGGCCTTGACTGAGAGTGGGACTCGAGGCCTTGACTGAGACTGGGACTCGAGGCCTTGACTTGGGCTGGGACTCGAGGCTTTGACTTGGACGGGGACGCGAGGCCTTGACTGAGAGTGGGACTCGAGGCCTTGACTGAGACTGGGACTCGAGGCCTTGACTTGGGCTGGGACTCGAGGCTTTGACTTGGACGGGGACGCGAGGCCTTGACTGAGACTGGGACTCGAGGCCTTGACTGAGACTGGGACTCGAGGCCTTGACTTGGAGTGGGACCCGAGGCCTTGACTGAGACTGGGACTCGAGGCTTTGACTTGGACGGGGACGCGAGACCTTGACTGAGGCTGGGACTCGAGGCCTTGTCTTGGACTGGGACTCGAGGCCTTGTCTTGGACTGGGACTCGAGGCCTTGACTTGGACTGGGAACCGAGGCCTTGACTTGGACTGGGACGCGTGGTGTTGACTTAGACTCGAACACGAAGCCTTCAAAAAAAAAAACAACAGAGCACTCTCATCCCGGCTCGGAGCAGCGGCAAAACAGCCGGCAACACACAGTTGGACACGAGACCACAAAAACAAACAACAGGCAATGCAAATCTTGACACAGAGAAGCTCCTGAAGACAGTCCCTTATTCTTTGCAGCACGGAACATTCATCGCCGCCCTGGCTGAGTTGATGAACCGGCAGCGAGTAGATGTAAGCTGGAGTTTTTTTTTTATGCTGCCAGTTCGAATAAGGTACCCTAATCAAGGAGCCCAGTCGAACACGGGGAAAAAGGAAATTAACTGAAATAAGTGGTTAATGGACCGGACCTGACAATGAAAAGCAATGACAAAGAGGAATGTTTGGTTACTAAGCCCGCTACCGCTATGATCAGGCGATGGAGATGCTGCCATATTGCTGAGCAATATTGTCTCTGATTCACTTTCTGCCTCTCACGATCAATGAGGAACAATGGAATCCCGTGATGCTAAGTCAGCTAAGTTTGCCATGCATTTCAGAAATGACTGCTGACCTTTATTTTAAAATCCATTTGACGTCAGTACATATTCTGCGTCCCCTCTTATATATCAGCTCCCCACTTTCTTCAGTGATTTCGAATGGAAGAGAGAGGCAGGCAGTACAGAAGAAGACTGCACGGGCGGTGTGTAATTAGGCGTCACACGTCTGCCTTGGTATTCGTTTAAGAAATGACTGATCTTTGCCAGCATGCAGAGTACTTCAAGGCCAGTTTCGAAACTCTCGCTATTGCTCTAATTTCAGTTTTTTTTTTCTAATGTGCCTGGGCTGTTTCTGACGATCTGCCTCTCAGAGAATGCATTGACAATGCAATTCAATTAAAAGCAGATTTTAGTTAAAGTGTATGTTGTTCACGAGTGGCAGACAATTGAAAACATTCGACATATTTCCTGTTCAATTCAAACCTCCATTTTTATAAATATCACCCTGACTTCTCAAAACCCAAGCAAAATGAAGATGAAAAGGGATTATCCTTTATAGGAAGAACTTATAGGCTGGGGTATCAATTACATCCTAGCAAGGTGTTTGTGTTCTGCAAAGACTTCTGTACTGCCGGGTCAGTTCCCTGGTAAGAGGCTAACAGTGCTA
Source organism: Hypanus sabinus (assembly GCF_030144855.1). NCBI lineage: Eukaryota > Metazoa > Chordata > Chondrichthyes > Myliobatiformes > Dasyatidae > Hypanus > Hypanus sabinus. The sequence continues at coordinate 164,509 of NW_026781634.1, forward strand.
TTTAAGTACAGGTAGAGTCTGATAGGCATTTAGTTCATCCCGGAGTCAGAGAATAACACCCGGACGGAGAAAGCCGCAAACCCATGCGCTAGAAGTGGCCACTCTCAGTGAGAAATGATTGCTTACAGCATGCTAAAAATAAATATACAATTATAATGCCGATTATATCTCCAATATAAGAGACTTCATGCATAACGGAGATTTAGAGAAACTCACGTAAAATGTTAGAGGTGATTAAGCAATTAGTGTTTCTGACTGAGCCCCATCTTTAGGATTCGTCTGGGCTCTTTATGGCCGGTTCTTTGTTCGAATATGGAAGAACACGTTGCTGAAACACAATACTTGCTCGAGTTTCAATTTCAGAAGAATTCGGGAAAATACTCATGATGTTCTCTTCTGGTCCTCAGTAAAACGACCATGTGCGGAAAAGCTACAGCGGTCACACAGGCAAAGAAAAAATACTTCCATCCCTTGCTCACGAAATTGTAAAAAAATTGTAAAAATTGTAAATTGCACAGTAACATATTCCCAAAGAGTTTGTGTAAACGCAGGAAAAGAAGAGACGTAATATAGCACATGGGTAACGAAAGGCATTAGGTAGCGATCCTGCAGGTGCCTGAAACCCACACATAGTCATGAATTCCATCCATCCTTATTACGTGTTTGTGAAGGGATTGGGATGCCCCCAATCACACCCCAGACGCAACAAAGAAAACCTGTTGACGTCACAACCCATTAGAATATCACGTGACAAAGATACCATTGATACATGCACATGCATGAGAATCCCTGACGTACAGCACGCATTTTAGATTCAGCCGAGGCCCTTTATACAGGGAACAAAAAGCTAAGCAAGTGACAGAGAATGTACCGAGGGGAATTTGCAGTTGTGGCTTCCGACCTCATTCCGAATAGAAAAGAAGTTAAGAAGCGATTAGAGCAACGATTCCAAACCACATATTGCAAGGTTGTATTGCAAGTATATTCATATAAGTTTCCCCAGATTCGGCATTTAAACTTTTACAACCTTATACAGACTCACATTTTGTCTGCTTTTGCATGTTGATTGCCGCATCTCGAGTCATCTGCTTAATTATTTCATAAAACTACTTTGATATTCTTAGTTTTGAGTTTCAGCTCTTCACCTACCACAGCGGAATATAATCTGATGCTTTACGTATGAATAGTCATGAGGTGCACAAAGATAATAATCACTCTGTTGCTGCTTAATCTGCTGGTTACGTTTCTACGCGAAACACCGAGTTATAGAGTGAGAGCTGAAATCAATACGCCACTAAACAGCGATACAAACAAATTCTACATATTTATGAAATGTGTGCAGGATAGTTTTTTGCAACAATACATAGAAGTAACGACTAGAGATGGGGCAGTGTTGGATCTCCTGTTAGGGAACGCGATAGGTCAGCTGACAGATGTATGTGTTGGGGAGCACTTCAGGTCCAGTGATCACAATAGCTTTAGCTTCAATATAATTATGGAAAATGACAGGACAGGACCTAGAGTTGAGATTTTGATTGGAGAATGGCTAACTTTGAGGAAATGCGAAGGGATTTAGAGAGAGTGGATTGGGTCAAGTTGTTTTATGGGAAGGATGTAATAGAGCAATGGAGGTCATTTAAGGGTGAAATTATGAGGGTACAGAATCTTCATGTTGCTGTTAGGTTGAAAGGAAAGGTTAAAGGTTTGAAAGCACTATGTTTTTCAAGGGATATTAGAAATTTGGTTCGGAAAAGGGAGATGTCTACAATAGATATAGGCAGCATGGAGTAAAGGAATTGCTCGAGGAATATAAAGAATGTAAAAGGAATCTTAAGAAAGAAATTAGAAAAAACTAAATGTGGTTACGAGGTTGTTTTGGCAAATAAGGTGAAAGTAAATCCCAAAGGTTTCTACAGTTATATTAAAAGCAAGAGGATAGTAAGGGGTAAAATTGGCCCCTTAGAAAATGAGAGTGGTCAGCTACGTGTGGAGCCGAGGGAGATGGGAGAGATTTTGAACGATTTCTTCTCTTCGGTTTTCACTAAGAAGAAGGATATTGAATTGTGTAAGGTGTGGGAAACAAGTAAGGTGTGGGAAACAAGTAAGGTGTGGGAAACGGACAGAGTGTCAGAGACCCGGAGATGGAGAAACGCAGGAAATCTCTCGTTTTATTGCTGATCGTCTCTGTCAATTTCATCCTGCTGTGGGCACCTTTCACTGTGTTCTCTGCATGGGATCGGATATGCGATCTTACCAATTTTGTGCTTCCGCCTGAATCTCTGCGAGAAATTGGCATCATTTTGCAGCTTCTGAGCTGCTGTACAAACACGCCTTTACACAGACCAAGTTCAGGGTGCAACTAACTAATGTGGTAAAATCTCCGTTCGCTCTCTTTGTAGTGAGGAAGTGGTGACTTAGCGGTGTCTCCCGACACCCAACCCGCCCAATGCCTCCCTGCCCCAATTCCAACCAAAGTTCCATATATTGTGGCGACTTCCTGTTCCTCTGGAACCGGCGTTGTCCTTCTTCCATTCACTCCTCTTAAGGGCCCCTAACATAGCAGGTGCACAATGCACTTCCCTCATTCGCCCGTCCATCCTCCCATTTCTGCCCAACAGATCTCAGTACATTTTTCCCCACTTCTGACTGCCCGGATACATTGGTCCATCTGCAAATGCCGTACTCTTGCGAGGGCTTCAGTGTTCCCGAAACAACCCGTTCATTCTCGACAGTGGTGACTGAATTGGTACTACAAACCATTGAAGACTCAATTAGTGCAGCTCCCTGCACCCACGCTGAGCTTGTCAATTTCATTTACGTTGCTTACAACTTCCCACACCGCCCTCAGATCAGTCTGTCCTATTTTTTCTCCGCTCTTGTCTCTCAATCTCTCTGTCCCCAATTCCAGAGATAGACCATTCAAGACATCTTTAACAAAGCCAAGCTACCGACTCCCACAGTTATAGTGACGATACCACCAGCCACATGGACAATCGCCGAAGTGCTGTTCCATTCTATCATTTCCTTGGATGAGCATATCCTCTCAAGATATTTTATAGTAAACGGATGCTCACTTCAGCCCGATCAATGCTGCCATCAGCAACGTCTGTTGCTCTTCCTGCAGGTAACATCACTCCATCCCACCCAGAATAATAGAAGGGATTGGATTTCTTTGCCTTCAGTCAACAAGTCACAAATCTCTGCATGAAAAATATTGTCACGTAACGTCCACCACCTCCATAGCGACTCGACCACTAGGCACGACATTCCCTCCCCTACATCCTTCTCCGAAGATCGCTCTCCACACGACCCCATTGTTTACTCGTAGTTGTCCACTATTCTCACCTATTCCTGTCTCCATTCTCTAGACATTATTTCCACACGGGCTCTGGCTATTGAAGAATAGCGGAGACCACATTGGTAACACACCTCATTTACAGCGTTTGCTCCTTTGCGAAAAATAAAATGTCGATTATCCATCCAGCTACAATCTACAAAACCCATTATGAGCAATTATGTCATTTATAATCCCTGTCAGACCAAAATATAATCGGGGCCGCGGACAAAGTTGTTCTGAAAGTCGTCATGAGCTTAGAGAGAGTTAATTAGGGACAAGGGCCCCATCGAGTGACCTCACTTACTGAGGAAGATAGAGGCAATTATCATTCACTTTTGTTATTGAAATATTATCGGGAATGACCTTGACGGCTGACAGAAAATCTCGCTGTAATATTTTTGATCTTCACAATAACGTTGCTCCTTATCCTGTCGCATCACTAACATAACGACAATATCTGAGTTTAAACACGTCCGACAGCTGAACAATACTACTAAAGACGTATCGCAGATATCACCAGCAGGAATGACACTGGTTCTCCAGTCCCAACTCAGATTATTTTCGATTAAATGTATTGAGTTTGCAATTCTGGCTTATCCGGTAACAAGTACAGTGCCTATAGAAGTATTCACTCCCCCACACTGAGAATACCATTGTAGCATGGACACTCACAGGGATCTCAGGTATGTCTTCCTCTTGGCCGGCTACGTGGAACAGTGTCTGTTCCGAGCTACACTGGTGTTACTCCCCAACTGTCCTACGCTACATCGGCTACTGCATTGGTCTGTCTGCGGGACGCATGCGGAGCTCATCGTCATCAACTTCGCCTCCAACTTAGACCCTGGCCTCAAATTTACTTGGTCCATTTCCGATATCTCCCGTCCTTTTCCCTTTCTCTGTCTCTATTTCCAGAGACATCATATCTACCGTTGTCTACTGTAAATCCATCGTCTCTCACAGCTACTTGGACTATACCTCTTCCCATTCTGTTACTTGTGAAAATGCCAGCCCCTTTCACTGCCACCCTGCCGCTGCCCCACCTAGGACAGGAACAGCTTGTCCTCACCGACCATCCCTCCAGCCTCGGCGTCCAGCACATAATTATCCGTAACTTCAGTCATCTCCAACGGTATCACACCGCCATGCGCATCTTCCCTTCCCCCTCCACAATCTTCGATTTCCACAGGGATGAGACTCCGTTGTCCATTCGCCCCTCGCCACTGAACTCCCTCCTGTCGATTATCCTTGCAAGCTAAACAAGTGCTACACCTACCCCTACATACACCCTGTCTCTGACTGACATTTAGGTCATCAAACTGTCCTTCCAGGTGAGACGACACTTCAACTCTGAGTCTGTTGTGGTCATCGATTGTATATGCTGCTTCGGTGTGATCTCCTGTATGTCGGTGTGACACGACGTTTATTAGGAGACTGCTTCACCGAGAACATACGCTTCGTCCATCAGAAAAAGGGAGACCTCCCACTTAAATTTCACTACCATTCCCATTCCGACATGTCTGTCCATGGACATCTCTACCCTCGGGATGAGGCCACAGTCGTTTTGGTGGACCATCACCTTATATTCTATATGGGGCGCATCCAACGTGATGGCAGGAACGTCAGTTTCTCGAATTACCAGTAATGTTCTCCGTCTTCAGCAGTTCCTATTCCCATTTCCCTCTCTAAACTTATCTCCACAACTGCCCGTCACCCCTCTCTGGTTCCCTCTCCCCCTTTTCTTTCTTAAATGGTATTGTGTCCTCTCCTATTAGACTCCCCTTCTCCACCCTGCACTACTTTCAGCGATCAACTCCCAGATCTTTACCTCTCCAATGCCCGCATCCTGGTTTCATATATCCCCTGCGATTCTTCCTGTCTTTCCCCCAACTACTAAATCTGCCACCAAATATTTTGTCTCCAGTCCTAATGAAAGGTCTCGGCCCGGTACATTTTCCATAGATGCTGAATTCATCCAGCATTCTGGGCGTGTTTCTCAATAAAGAGAACTCGGTGACTATTTGGTTGAGTAGAGGGTGTAATGCCCTGGTTCAGATCTTTACTGTTATGCTATATATATTTACTTTATTAGTTCTGTAAGAGCAGTCTCTTCTGCTTCCAAACTGTTTGGTTTATTGTTGAAAGTAAGTGATGATGAGGAATCCGGGCCATCCAAATACAATCCTAGAACTGGGGGGAGATTTTTGTTGAGGGACTCCAGGGTCCGTCTTGAGGCTTTTTCTCGGTGGGACATGAAGAGAGTAAACGCTGGGGAAAACCGATCGTAGGATACGACCCGGATTATTCGAGATGGATTGCGACCGACTTTGGGAAGGTGGTATGAGCTTTCACGCAACCGACGGACCAGTCCGTGAGTGCAGAGTCGTTCACGATGAGCTCCTACTTGTAAATATTTGACTGGTTTTAATACTTCATTTTTTTCCGCTTTATTTACTGACCTTTAAGTTAAGATTCATAAATATAATTCCTTTAATTGTAAGTACTGTCCTGTCTGCTATTTCGTTCCACTGTGTTGAATAGATGGTGTAATGCCCTGGTTCAGATCTTATATATATATATATATATATATATATATATATATATATATATATATATATTTACTTTATTAGTTTGTAAGAACAGTCTCTTCTGCTTCCAACCTGTTTGGTTTACTGTTGAAAGTAAGGGATGATGAGGAATCTGGGCCATCCAAATACGATGCAAGAACTGGAGGGAGATTTTTGTTCAGGGCCACTAGGGTCGGTCTTGAGGTTTTTTTTTCGGTGGGACATGAAGAGAGAAAACGCTGGGGAAAACCGATCGTAGGATACGACCCGGTTTGTTCGAGATGGATTGCGACCGACTTTGGGAAGGTGGTATGAACTTTCACGTAACCGACGGACCAGTCCGTGAGTGCAGAGTCGTTCACGATGAGCTCGTACTTGTAAATATTAGACTGTTTTTAATAGTTCCTTTTATTTTATCCTTTATTTACTGACCCTTAATTTAAGATTCATAAATATAATTTCTTTAATCGTATGCAGTGTCCTGTCTGTTATTTTGTTCCACTAATTTGTAACAAGTAGCACATTACATAGCATCTACGCAAACCGATGTTTAATGTGAGGACTGTCTCAATCTCTCCAGTTGTTCCGGACCGGAAGACGGTATTCCCTAGCCTTAGGAAGCCAAGGAAACCAGGGGGTTTGTCCGGGATCAATTTAGTTCGATAATTTGTGATCGCCCTGAGCATTGATAGAGTGTGTTGTGTGTTTAACCCTATGTTAAACTATCCTCCGTTAATTTCTCCGATACGTGGTTATGGATGCTGCAGGAAGGGAAGGGTCATCAGCTGACTATAATTCCCATGAGGAAGGGAGTGTTGGCGAGCGTGCGGAATCACAAGCCGAGTCTCCCATAGCGGGGAAGCGGATTTCAAAGACAGGTTGCTTTCGTATATTTGCCGGAGCGAGGGAATGGTCTGATTTAGAATGTCGAATAAATCTCGAACGAGGAATGAGGATTCTGAGTTGGAGTTAGCCCTTACCTCCTTGGCCCATAAAAGGCGAATTGCACATGCCTTGAATCCTAGCTATAAAAGCCTTTATGTTCTCAATAGTGAAGACTTCCCCCGAGGGGGAAGAAGAGTCTGAGACTTGGACGGAGCAGACCTATCAGAAGCCGGTTGAGTGACAGTGCTCTAATGACATCAAACACAGCGATTGGTTGAAAGTTTGAAATGGGCCGGCTGCTGACGGAGGGAGAATCGTACAGACACAGAAAACCTTTGCTACCTCTGCAAGCTACATGGAAGCGATAGACAGCGTGTTTGGCGCGACAGGAAGCCCAGTGGGTTTCAGGACAAGCTTCAGGAGGAAGTTGGATAGAACTTTCTGAAAACATTCTCCATCACCCTGTGTTCCGAGCTGCTTTTGAGGAATTGCGTGGATTTGCTAGGCAGGATGATGAGCATAAAGGGGGGATTCTGTGAAACACTCAGTCCCAATCGGTCGTGTTACGGTCTGGGGAAGTACTGTAGCTACAGTGACTGGAAAACCCAAATCTCCCGGAATACCTGACGCCGAGGTCCTCTTCTTGGATGCTCCAAAAGACCACGAAGAGGGCTCATGCTTACCGGATGGGATACTGCAGAAGCTCTCGGTTAAACAGGTGAACGGGATGGCAGTGATAGTCAGGAAGACTTCTGAGAGGAACGTCAGACTCAGGAGGGGGATGCCTTTGGCACCTCTGTTTCTGGTTACGGAAATGTCTAACGTCTCTGTGAGACAAGCCAGGGAGAAAACCTTACCGAAAAACGGAAAGTTGATTCCCTAGTCATTCAGCTTTTGTGACTCCCGGCTACCAGGAGTTTGAAAGAAGATTTTGAGCCTGGAAAGTGTATTTTCTTTGACGAGTCTGATGTGGGTTCTTCCAAGAGCACTCCTCCACGTCTCCGGATAACCGAGGACACCCTGTTCAGCGAAAGGTCGCGGCAACCGGCTCCTACAGAGCAGGAAGACATTCGGTATCATCTATGGAAGCTGAAGGAAGCTGGCATCATCAGTGAGTACAGAAGCGCCTCTGCGTTCGCAATAACAGTGACCAGGACGAAGAATGGGAAGGTATGGAAATACGGGCGAACTTGCATCAAGCCTGTAAACTGATCAAGGTTGACTTAGGTTAAAAGAGTCACAGCCTTGGATCCAATTGCATGCGTTAGGTTCCTGAAAATAGATTCGCAAGCCTGTGATGTCTGGGATATAAACATTTTTTCGAGGAGTTGGGGCAGGGCGTAGGTCACAGTTTTTCTTTAATTGATTGATAGACAGAGATGACAGCATTTTAGTGGTGAAATTGCATATTCTTGTAGACAACATTAGTCATAGAGAATTATATTTCTGTGTTTCCGTCTCTCTCTCTCTCTCTCTCTCTCCGTCCTTCCCTCCCCCCTCTCTCCATACTGCAATACACAGGCATAGATAAACGCAACACACACAGACGCTACAAATTCCACACCTCATGACAGTCACTCACCGGCACACAGGCATGCGCGCGCACCAATCACGTGCCGAACGCACTGACAGCCTCACAGAACAAGCACCATTCATCATCGACTGAAATGTTTAGCTGGAATACTGGATTAGCTGGATTGTGGGAGATTTTAATTTTCCACACGTAGACTGGGAAACTCATTCTGTAAAAGGCCTGGATGGTTTAGAGTTTGTGAAATGTGTGCAGGATAGTTTTTTGCAACAATACATAGAGGTACCGACTAGAGATGGGGCAGTGTTGGATCTCCTGTTAGGGAATGCGATAGGTCAGCTGACAGATGTATATGTTGGGGAGCACTTCGGGTCCAGTGATCACAATAGCATTAGCTTCAATATAATTATGGAGTAAGACAGGACGGGACCTAGAGTTGAGATTTTTGATTGGAGAAAGGCTAACTTTAAGGGGATGCGAAGGGATTTAGAGAGAGTGGATTGGGTCAAGTTGTTTTATGGGAAGGATGTAATAGAGAAATGGAGGTCATTTAAGGGTGAAATTATGAGGGTACAGATTCTTTATGATCCTGTTAGGGTGAAAGGAAAGGTTAAAGGTTTGGGAGCACCATGATTTTCAAGGGATATTAGAAAATTGGTTCAGAAAGAAGAGGAATGTCTACAATAGATATAGGCAGCATGGAGTGAAGGAATTGCTCGAGGAATATAAAGAATGTAAAAGGAATATTAAGAAGGAGATTAGAAAAGCTAAAAGAAGATACGAGGTTGGTTTGGCAAATAAGGTGAAAGTAAATCCGAAAGGTTTCTACAGTTATATTAAAAACAAGAGGATAGTGAGGGATAAAATTGGCCCCTTAGAGAATCAAAGTGGTCAGCTATGTGTGGAACCGAAGGAGATGGGAGAGATTTTGAATGATTTCTTCTCTTCGGTATTCACTAAGGAGAAGGATATTGAATTGTCTAAGGTGTGGGAAACAAGTAAGGAAGTTATGGAACCTATGACAATTAAAGAGGTGGAGGTACTGGCGCTTTTAAGAAATTTAAAAGTGGATAAATCTCCGGGACCTGACAGGATATTCCCCAGGACCTTGAGGGAAGTTTGTGTAGAAATAGCAGGAGCTCTGACGGAGATCTTTAATATGTCATTAGAAACGGCGATTGTGCCAGAGGATTGGCGTATTGCTCATGTGGTTCCATTGTTTAAAAAGGGTTCTAGAAGTAAGCCTAGCAATTATAGACCTGTCAGTTTGACATCAGTGGTGGGTATATTAATGGAAATTATTCTTAGAGATAGTATTTATAATTATCCGGATAGACGGGATCTGATTAGATGTAGCCAGCATGGATATGTGCGTGGAAGGTCATGTTTGACAAACCTTATTGAATTTTTTGAAGAAGTTACGAGGAATGTTGACGAGGGTAAGTCAGTGGATGTAAGGCAGTCTATATGGACTTCAGCAAAGCCTTTGACAAAGTTCCACATGGAAGGTTAGTTAAGAAGGTTCACTCGTTAGGTATTAATGCTGGAGTAATAAAATGGATTCAACAGTGGCTAGATGGGAGATGCCAGAGAGTAGTGGTGGATAATTGTTTATCGGGATGGAGGCCGGTGACTAGCGGGGTGTCTCAGGGATCTGTTTTGGGCCCAATGTTGTTTGTAACATACATAAATGATCTGGATGATGGGGTGGTAAATTGGATTAGTAAGTATGGCGATGATACTAAGGTAGGAGGTGTTGTAGATAATGAGGTGGATTTTCAAAGCTTGCAGGGAGATTTATGCCGGTTAGAAGAATGGACTGAACGTTGGCACATAGAGTTTAATGCTGAGAAGTGTGAGGTTCTACATTTTGGCAGGAATAATCCAAATAGAACATACAGAGTAAATGGTAGGGCATTGAGGAATGCAGAGGAACAGAGAGATCTAGGAATAACTGTGCATAGTTCCCTGAAAGTGGAGTCTCATGTAGATAGGGTGGTGAAGAGGGCTTTTGGAACGCTGGCCTTTATAAATCAAAGCATTGAGTACAGAAGTTGGGATGTAATGCTAAAGTTGTACAAGGCATTGGTAAGGCCAAATTTGGAATATTCTGTGCAGTTCTGGTCACCGAATTATAGGAAAGATATCAATAAATTAGAGAGAGTGCGGAGAAGATTTACTAGGATGTTACCTGGGTTTCAGCAATTAAGTTACAGAGAAAGGTTGAACAAGTTAGGTCTCTATTCATTGGAGCGTAGAAGGTTGAGGGGGGATTTGATCGAGGTATTTAAAATTTTGAGAGGGATAGATAGAGTTGACGTGAACAGGCTGTTTCCATTGAGAGTAGGGGAGATTCAAACTAGAGGACATGATTTGAGAATTAGGGGGCAGAAGTTTAAGGGAAACACGAGGGGGTATGTCTTAAAGAGTGATAGCTGTGTGGAATGAGCTTCCTGTAGAAGTAGTAGAGGCCAGTTCAGTTGTGTCATTTAAGGTAAAATTGGATAGGTATATGGACAGGAAAGGAGTGGAGGGTTATGGGCTGAGTGCGGGTAGGTGGGACTAGGTGAGATTAAGGGTTCGGCACGGACTAGGAGGGCCAAGATGGCCTGTTTCCGTGCTGCGATTGATTGTGATTGTTATTGTTATTGATTGTTAATACTGGAACACAGAAAAATTGTCCTTGTTCACGAGTCGGTGCTTTTATTTGAGAATTTCTCCATGTTTCCGCATTCGCTGTGTCAGTGACCAGAAAGAAGGAGGAAGTTCAGTCCTTTCGGAATTGTATTTCTTTCAGGTTCTTCCTCGTACTCACCTTTGTCCTCGTTCATCAAGTTATCAAGTTGTGTTTTATCCTCTTTATCAGGACCATGAATTCGATGCTGGACTCCCTGTCGAACTGTGATCACGAGCAAGATAAGGCCCCTGTGGCCAAACGCTAATGATAAGCTGGTGAGGAAGTTGTGATTTGGGTGCAAGGCAAGTGTAATGTGGGAGAATGTACGGTAGATATGTGGTGGCCCTGTCGAAATAAATTCCCTCATTCCCATCCTCAACAATCACAAACGCAATTCCACATTCAGATATGTTTACCAAGCAAAAGATCTATATCCCGATTCGCTTTGCGGTGTGATGTCCCAATCTAGCGCTTTGCGTCCTAACCCGTCCTCATCAGGTACCTCAGCCTCTGCACATAAATATTGCTAGTCGTCTCCCAGCAAAGAATCCCCCTGTGCTCTCCCACACACATGCCACATCTTCGAGGATTACAATTTCGCAAATATTTTGTCAGAATAAAATCAAAGGCATATTTCATGCATTATGTTGACGGAACGACTCTTTCTTTATTTTTCCCTCGTTTCTTTCGACTGGATCGGCCTTTATGCTTTTAGGTATCGCCAGTCTCTGGTTCTCCGTATTTCTGTCTCACGTGCCTCATGGTGGTCCGTCTCTTTCTGAATCCTTCCTCTACCATTCTTCGGAATTTCCAACCGCCGTCCATCTGTACTTCTCACCTCTATTGCTCAGGCTCGGCTGCCCCGCACCCAGAGACTGGCTGACGTGCGACGTACACTCTCTCGTCGTCACCTTCACGCCCCTCTTTTCCCTGTGTGTCGCGATTCCTGTGCAGAATCTACATAACCTGACCATCTCCTGCAGAGCATCAGCCTCGCCTTCCTGCACAGCGGCCTGTCAGCGTACATTGCTGTCAGGTTAGTAGACCTGTCACACTTGGAAGCAGGTTAGTGTTTATTCCCCTAAGCCCGCTTCATGAATCTGGGATTCCGGCCACAAATGTCCAAATAGATTCAATAGTCTATGAGAAAACAAGATGACTCCACACCCCTGAGTTGCGAGACGCTGAATCGCACCCCAGCCCGGGAAGTCATTGTCGCCAGGAGATTGAGATCAGTTTGGAAAGGAGACATAATCAGGTAGAGCTGATGTCAAAGAGGGACTCGGCACTTCTGGAGAGTGGACACCAGGTGGGAAAAAATAAACCGTCGTGGGTGTGGTAAAGATGCAATTGTCCGAACCTCTTCCTTCCCAGTCGTGACAGTTTCTCTCCCTGTCAATTTGGCAAACAGCGCGGGCTCTGGAGGCCGTGGTCTCTGCGTTCCAGTGAGGTCCGTGGAAATATTGTGAAGGCAATGGGACCGTGTGGGAGGTTTAGAAGCAATGGAAACTGCTAGGATGTAGTACGATCACTGGGGACGTGGAAATCTGTGAGGTCACTGAGGGCCCATGGTAGTGGTGTGGTGCCGGTATGATGCGAGGAAAGTGTAATGTCAATAGGAGCTAGTGGAGGATAACGCGTCATTCTGGGCCTTGGTCAGCGCGAAATACGTTGAATGTGTGACGTCATTGGAAACGTAGAAACATGTGGTATCATTGGGAACTGCTGGTGGAGATATAGTTTTAATTGGAACATTCAGGAATTATGTGCTCAGCGGGAAGACTAGTGGGTTTATGTTATTGGGGAAATGGAGCAATGTGGGGTCAATGGGAACTGCAGGACACATGTGGGGTCGTTGAGACTTGGAAATATGTGGGGCCACTGGGGACTGGCAGAAGACCTGTGATGTTCTTTTGAACGCGCAGTCATTATGGTCTCAGAGAAAACGTATGGGGATTTGCGTGACCTGTTGAGATTTGTGCAGAGCTTTACGGTCAGCGGGAATTGTAGGTATGAGTGTGTCACATGGAGACATGGACCGGACCCAAGTGCAGGGCGCAGACACTGATGTACTAGGGGCAGGACAGGAACAACTGAAGGATCGAACATGATGGGGAGACCATGGCGTGCAGGGGGGACGTAGCGTGCAGGGGTAATGCTGGGGTTTAGTCAGACGAGGCGGGACCTCGGAGTTCAGGCAGCGCAGAAACTGGGCGACTAGCGCGAAAAGGACTACCAGGGTTGGAACAGGGCAGACAAGCGAGCGGCGCACTTTAGGCGAACCGGAACTAGCAGCGGGATCAGTGCATACGGGACAAACGTGCGAACAGGTTCCGAGAAGGGTAACAGTTCCAGAGCAGGACAAACACCCATCCCACACCCCCGCCTGGGTTCAGTTCCAGGACACTAATAAACACCAGCCAGCGGAATAGGCAACAGGTGTGCCTCCTTAAGCCGAAAGGATCCTAATTGGCTTAAGGGTGACGGTAGGAACGGCTGCAAAATCGGGAGTCCTGGATCACGGACCGGATCAAGAACAGGAATGCGGGCATCGGACCGGACCAGGATAGTATATCCCCACAGCCGCCCCATCAAATGGCGCCTCCTATTGACCAAAGAGGGTTTGTAGGGCTAGGGACGTTACGGGTGTGTGGCTGGGGGGGAATGTTCAGATCAGAGAGAACCCCAGTGTGACGGGGTATAGACTCCAGTGCCTGCGTTGTTTGGTCCATGCTGGGGGGGGGGGGGGGGGTCGTTGCGTCACGGGGGACAGGAGGCTGGTCTCAAGTGCAGGACGTAGCACTGAAGTACTAGCGGCTGGATAGGAATGACTAAAGTGTAGAACCTGATGTGGAGACCAGGTAATCGTGGGGTTCATAGAGAGTTCCGGGCAAGGCAGGAACTCGGAGTCCGAGGCAATGCAGGAGATCCCCCCGGGTGGCCGCATAACTCCTGAGCAGGGTCACCTCGCTGGAGGGAACAAGGAGGCCCGGGAAGATGCGGAACACCTGCGCAGGACCGGGGACAACCCGTCGGGAGCAAGGGGTAGGAAGGGGCAGAAACCTCAGTGTGGACTGCATACTCCTATGCAGGGCCGCCTCACAGGCAAGAACACGGAGGCCTGGGCAAGCTGCGGAAAAACTGGGCAGCTGCAGGGGTCAACCCTCCAGAGGAGAGGGGTAGGAAAGGGTCAGAATCGCCCCGCCGGGCAACGGCAGTCCGGCCTGCTTACCCGATAGAGGAAAGGGAACGGAAGGGAACTAGGTCCAGGATGACTCCGAGCCTGACGATGAACAGTGGGGCACTCCAAGCCGGTACGACCGGAACGAACAAAGCCATTCGGACGACACAGATCAGAACGTCAGAACGTGGCAAACAGGACAAAATAGGTTCAGAGCAGCACGACCCCGCCCCCACCCCCCAACTGGACTCAGTCCCTGAGTCCCTTATATTCACCTGCCAGCTGATAGGCCACAGGTGCGCCTTCGTAAGCCAAGATGATCCTATTTGGCTTAATGGTGACAGGACTGACGTATGCAAGACCCGGAGTCCGGAGTCCGCTGACCGGAACAAGTCCCGGAATGCCGTCTCCGGACCGGACCATAACAGGGAGACCGTTTCGCTGAACATCTACGCTCTGTCCGGCAGAGAAAGCAGGATCTTCCAGTGGCCACACATTTTATTTTCTCGTCTCATTCCCATCGATATGTCTATTTATGGCCTCCTCCACTATCAAGATGAAGTCACACTCGGTGTGGAGGAACGGCACCTTATATACCGGCTGCGTAGCCTCCAACATAATGGCATGTACATTGACTTCTCTAACTTCCATTAATGACCCTCCTCCCCTTCTTACCCCATCACTGACATATTTAGTTGTTTTTTTTGTGTCTCTGCCCATCACTCTGCCTGTTCGCCATCTCCCTCTGGTGCTCCCGTCCCCCTTTCATTCTCACTGGGCCTCACGTCCCATGATCCTTTACCTTCTCCAGCTCTGTATCACTTTTGTCAATCACCTTTCCAGCATTTAGCTTCATCCCACCCCCTCCGTTCTTCTCCTATCTTTTCGCATCCCCCCCTCCTTTTTTTCGAATCTCTTAGTATCTTTCCTTTTAGATGCTGCCTGGCCTGCTGTGTTCCACAAGCATTTTGAGTGTATCGTTCGAATTTCCTGCATCTGCAAATTTCCTCGTGGGTACTTTACACTTGCCTTCACAGCAGTGAGTGCCATTGCTATCACAACGGGAAATTGTGTGAGGCAAACTCAAAGGTCTATTAGAACAGATCGACAGAATTCCGGAGTCCTGAGAGAGGGTTTTGAAGAGATAACCGGTGCACTGGTCATGGCCTCTCCGGAAACATTTGATTATGGCAGGTTCCCGGAGGACTGGAGAATTTTAAATGTCACTGCACTCTTTAAGCAGAGAGAAAGTCCAAAGAAAGGAAATTACTGGCCACAGCTTCACCTCACTGCTTGGGAAACTGTAGGAGTCTATCATTAAGGATGAGGATTCGGGGAACTTGGAAAGTAATGGTACAATAAGTCGAGGTCAGAATTGTTTATGTAAAAGGAAATCTTGTCTGAATATTAAGTTAGAGTTCTTCGAGGAATTGATAAACAGAAAGCAAAAAGACGAGGCAGCGGATGTCATTTACTTGGACTTTCAGAAGGTAATTGATAAGGTGCCGCACATGAGGCTGCTTCTTGCGGCGTTAGAGCAATATTACTGGCTCAGGTATCGGAATAGCGGACAGGCCGGAGGCAGCGGGTAAGAGTGAAGTGGCTGCCGGTGACTAGTGGTGTTCCTCAGAGGTCAGTATTGTGACCGCAAATTTTCACGTTGTTCGTTCATGATTTAGATAATCCAATAGCTGGCTTTGTGGCAATGTTTGCAGACGATACCGATATAGTTGGAGTTTTAGGTCGTGCTGAGAAAAATGCGATCGCAGAAGGACTTATTGGAAGTACGGTCAGAAAGTGGCAGATGGAATACAGTGTAGGAAAATGTAAGATTATGTATTTTGGTAAATGGAACAATGGTGCGGACTATTATCTAAATGGGGTGAATTTACAAACATCAGACAGCTGGAGTGACCTAGGAGTCCTCGTACAGGACTCCAGTAAGTTAAATTTACAAATTAAGTCTGTGGTAAAGAAGGCAAATGAACTGTTCTAATGTATATCAAGAGGAACATGAGATAAGGGCAAGGAGATAATGCTGAGATGTTATAAGACACCAGTCAGGTCACAATTGAAGTATTGTTAACTGGTTTTGGACCGCATATCTCAGAAAGGATGTATTGTCATTGTACACATTGCAGAGGGGTGTCACGAGGACGATTCTGGGAATAAAATTGTGAACATGTGAAGAGCGTTTGGCAACGTTGCGCCCGTAGTCACTGGAATGTAGAAGAATATGTTCAAGAGTGTCTCACTGAAACTTCTGGTATGCAGAAAGGACACGATGAGATGGATATCGAGAGGTTGTTTCCAATGTATGGTGTAGTGTTCAGATATAGTGAACACAGCCTCAGAATTGAGAGTTTTTTTTTATATAGCCGCAGAATAGTGAAATTCTCTGCCACAGTCGGCGGCGAATGCCAATTCCGCGAAATACGTGGGTAGACTTAAAGCGGAAGTGGTTCGTTTCCTGATTGGTCAGTGTATCGAAAGACCTGGCGACAAGGCAGGAGCATGGGTTTTGAGTGGGTTCCGGGACTAGGCATGACGGAACAGCGGAGCAGACTCGATGTATTACATATCCTCAATCTGCTCTTACGTTTGCTGGTCTTATGGTTACTTCGTCACTTTACCCACGGTCACTCGAACTCGCGGCTTCTTCCTGCTGGTCATGTACTATCCCACATTTCGGACACGACGCAACCGCCATTTATACAGGGCGATTGACAGGGGCTGAATTAAATTTTCACCTTCCCCGATCTCATTCTGTACAAATATTTTATTATCATTACTGATGTGCTACTAATTAATATTTTAATAGACGGTCTATTCTGTGACTTCGTATGGTGATGTTTGAGATTGAACGAGGCGTGAACTTCATAGCTAGAAGGATAACGGGAGCCTCTTCCATTTAAATCAGGAGGGTAAATGTCTCTGCAGAAGTGAGGTGATGTTGGCAGAAAATCTACGAAAGGCTGCGTGGCACCGAACACATGGTGTAATGTGAAGAAATTTGGAGGACCCGAGGAACCCTGGGAAGCATGTGGGCAGATTTCTGTAAATCCGGGTATTGTTCGGTCTGTCACTCAGCAGAAGGATGGAAATTTGTCCTTGTTGGGTGACGGCACTGATTGATGGAGCAGATAACTCTGCTAGTACTATTTGAACGTAAGTTTTCCCCACTTTTGAACCGTTGTGTACGTACAATCAGTCTATTTATATAGTTAATCTAATGTATTTAACAACACATTAAGAGTGACTTCTGCACTGTATTTTATAGTATTGCGTTTATATTTTGCATTTACTGTGGTTTTATACGTAATGTACTTTATAAAGCTCATCGGTTTCGAGTAATACTCGTTTCGTTTTCCTTAACGCTCGTGGACTGAGGAATGGCAATAACCAATCCCAAATCTTGAGAAATGATATAGGGTTGTAGTCACAGAAAGGTACAGATTGATGAAAGAGGGAAAAATAATGCCGAAAACGCACAGACGAAACTATAGTTGGCCGCATTCGAGGACTTTTACGAGGAGATTTTTCGCTGTTTCTGAGACTAGATTATTCAATTAAAATTATTGAACTAAATTCAAAGCAACGCTGCTAAGAGATTTTAACCTTACGTGGCACGGTCATCACTCCCTGACCCATGATATTTAGCAACTTCACAATAAGCACAAACGTGCGTGGCCGAGCGACATTTCTAGTTGCTGGTCCAGTACAGTTATTGGATGGTTAGCAGTGGAGTGAGCGTTGGTGAGGGATGAGTGATATCAGAAATGAAAAGTCAGAACATCATTTTGAAGCCCAGTACATGTGTAGAATGGGACATTCAGACACAGGATAACGTTTGCCGTTGTCAGCTCGCTGCAATACAAATATATCTGTCAGGGCAATGCATAGCGTTGACAAAGAGAAAGCTTTCAACGAGGATCATTGATGGCAAGGCAGAATCTGAGAAAAGTATGGGTACAAAGTTAATCATTTTTAAGCAGACTCGGTAGGATTCACCACGGAGTCAAGGACTCCAACTATTTTTTTTTGGGGTGGACGTTGATGTCCAGCTGGGGACCAAGGCTCCGGACACAGGAAAACGTAATTACCACTGGCGATTGAAGTATGGCTGGCTGATATATCTATTCGGCAGATATATCTAGTTATTTGTGCTCTTATTTCACCAGCGTCGCAGGTGAACCTCCTTCTGTGATAGAGCAAACGAAACAGGATTCCGCTGGTGGCATGTTACCTCCATCCTCTGTCTCCAGTTAGTGTAGATTCCTGAGAGAGGCTTCGAATGCAAAGGAGCAACACCTCTCCTCAGGTAAAGCAACACAGATTGGCCACATGGGTATTAGTTCGGGTCAAGGAAGAGTACCTGGCCAGCGTATACATCTTTGCCAGGTATTATATTTTCTATTCTTTAGCTGATTATTGCTGGGGGGAGGGAAGAGTGCGTCTGGGTAAATTAGTAGTTGTATATACAGCTTTTCGGTTGTGTAAACGGACTTGTGTTTTAGTTGATACAGTAAGTACAGAATGTGTCTCTGCCTAACTGATCATTATCATTAAGGGACAATCCTTCACGCAGTATAAATTGGTGCCATCGAAGGCAAAGCATCATGCACCGAATGGGCTATCCAATATATAATGTTCTCTGTTCGAATAAATCTTCACAACATCTGCAAATTTAATAACCCATGCATTAGCTAATGAGCTACTATGATAAAGTGACTACTGAACGATTGCTACCATGACGGTTCAGGTTGCACTGCAGTGTTCGTAATGTGACAGGATATGTATTCGTAGGTATGCAGAAAATTATCGCTCAGTAGCTCTGATTTTGGCATTATTGTGTACAGTGTTTGTTTCTCTTCATGATCCCTGACACCTGTAATTTCCATCATACCACTTCTATGCAAAATACTTATTTAGTCTGTCCGTCATTTCATTATCACTCATTACTAACTCTCGATCATCGCTTTCCAGCCGTCCAATATGCACTCTCGCCTCTCTTTTACACCGTCTATATCTAAAGAATCCTTTGACATCCTCTTCAGTATTATTGTCGAGCATAACTTCCTACTCATTCTCTAAATTCTTTATGACTTTTAACAGTTGCCTTCTGTTAGCATTTACAAATGTGCCGGTCATCTGGCTTCGCACAAATTCCTCCTCTGTTGCATTATTTTTCTATGCCTATTACGTTGGCTTTGACTTCTCTTCTTCGTCACAGTTTTATCATCTTGCCGTTAAAACTCATCTTTTCTTTCGGAAGTATATATCCTGTGCTTTCAAATTCCTTTCGAAAATTACAGCCAACTTTGTTCTACTGTCACAGCTGCCAGTGTTCTTTTCCAATGAATTCTGGCCAACTCCTCTCTGGTGGCTTGATGATTCCCTCTACTCTACTGTAATTTTGATGCATTCCACTTCAGCACCTGTTTCTCAAATTCCAGATTGAATTCGAACACATTGTGATCATTTTCACCAAAGACCCTTAATAAATTGCCCTTTTGGTAGACATCTTCTATCTCATTTTGTAATTTCTAGACCGCATTCTTACTCTTATTTGGATGGTCTGTATCTAACTCACATCAAAGTCTTTAGCCCTTACACTTCGTTAGCTTCATTCGCACTGATTCAATGTTTTTAAGGCTTTGCAATGATAGGATTACATTTTGAACTATCAGAGTAACACCGCCCAAAATAACTTCTTGCCTGGCCTTTTGCTCCAATGTGTATCATTGACATTAAGCTCCTAGCTATAACCTTCTTTCAGAAAGAATTCAATGATTCTTGCAAACACCTTAAACTCGTATGCCAATACGCAACAGTGCTAGAACCATATCCGGGATAGTACGTGCATTCAAATATAAGGCCTTCAGTCCAGTATTCACTCATTTCTGTTTTGTCCTGCTTTTACATTACGACTCATCTTCTTGAATGCAATTTTGTTTAAACCCACCGGAAAACTCCAGCCTACCTGGCCGCAAAGGACATTAGACACTTTGGATTCCGTTGAAATGCACGTTCCTTTGGTACAGGTTGTCATCTCTCGAGAATCTCCTGCACAACCTCACATATAATCGCACTTTAATCTGTAATGTCAATGAGCAAATCGGCAATAAATTGCCTCTGTGTTCGAGGACCCCAGCAATAATTGCCGTCTGCATTCAATGATCGCGTAACCATGACGTGTGGTATGTACCAGCTGCTCATACGGCCATCCTCCAGCACCCTCCATGTCCGCATGTGAACTTGATGGGAATAGTGGGTTAACCATGTTCAAGTGTGACCTGCAGGACAGCGGAGGAAAGGAGCGCCCTGCATCTCTTTTATTTGGTCTATTTGCAGAAAAATAATTCCGGACATTGGTCAGTGGATAAGTGGATAGATAACCTAAAGTCTGAGATGAGGTGCAGCTTGTATTCAGTGGTGCAGGTAATGGAACACCCCGGGGAACGTAAGAATTTGGAGTCCACCTCACTCACAGCTTTATGAGATGTATTATTATAAGATTTTCCGAGCTGTCATTAATATAGTAATTATAGTTGATAACAAATACAGAATGCATGTAAAAACGTTTAACTCATTCAAACACGCAATATTGTGGGGAATGCTGCAAATAAATATTCAGGTTCGCGTTGCTTCAACCAGGCCGTGTACAACAACAGACAGAATTACTGAACGTTACAAATCAGTTTAATTACAGTCAGAAATAAATGTAGTTATCCCGTTCTAGTTCAGCACATGCAGAAAGATGGAATACGCCACACGTGTATGAAATAAAATAACATACATTATTATAAAGAGTTTGCAATAATCAATATTTTTGCTCTAACAGGAATAAATATTCCTATGAAGAGGTCTCTGCAAAAGGGGCAGGATGTGAAACACAGCCTTGATGAATCGGACCGAAGTCTCCGCTAATCACTATCAGACACATCTCTCCAACCTCTTGGACAGTCACTCCCTAGAATGGAACTAGAGGACAGCGGAATTATGATTACGGTTCCGATTACTGGTTATTGATTTCAATAAGCAAAATATTCTGTACTTTCAAAACAGGCCACTGCTCACACAAATGTTGTCATTGCTTCAAAGACAACATCACGCTCACTGATGTAGGACCTCAGCCCATTGTACAGAGATGATGATCTGAGAACTGGCCAGTCTGCCGACGTCATTGCTATTCCCCGACCATCGTTGACCATGCTAATGATGTTGTTGTCTCTGGAGTCATAAATCTGACCAGTGATTATGTCACAACGTATCCTGGTCACTGACTGAAATGCCTTCCAAAGACACCAATATTTTAAATTCCACCTCTGTGCACAGAATTTAGTTGGAGAATTATCCTCTCCTTTTGTGATCCCTGCAGCCAGCCTGATTTTCGATTATCCAGATGAAAGTGATAAGCTAAGTGTAATACTGTTTTCTGTACATTACTTCTTTCGTTGTTAACTGCGTGGACTGCAATGGCAAAACGACCCAAAATGACAATGTAACTAGCAACACCGTTAGAAAATTATTCCAGATGCTGCTGTCCTGCAGCTTCGCCGCTAATCTCTGAAGTAGGATAGAACCTATATGCTATTGTGGCTTTTAACTTGAAGGTGCAACTCATATGGGGTATTAAAATACCAATAGATTGTAATTTGCCAAAATGCATCTGTTGTTGTTTCTATATAGATAAACCACGACGGACTAGTTCTGAAATTATATCAAATGAATAACAATAGATTGATCATGCTTTTACAGATCGACGACGGAACAAAGTGACTGAAGATCGCAGTAATGCAATTTGGTGTAGACACGTTACTCCTTTCAACTTTAGCCTCCGCGCCGATAATATTTCAAACTCTACGTGTGTTCCATAAACTTACATACTGGATAAATCATAATCAGCATTTTCTTCATCATATCCGGCGGTGGAACTAATCATCACGGGACAGCATTCTCACCCTGCGAGACGTGTTTAGACAATACAATTTTGCAAAGGAATTGATACTGCAGAGGGATCTGAGGAAAATCTTTTCTAAACATGGGTCAGAAGTAAACTGGAACGCAAAGAATAAAGTGAATGTTGTAGCGGGTGAACACAAACCATTGAGAAATATTCAATTGGGAAGGTTACCAAGTAGGAGAAAGGCAACTTGCTTTCCCTTCTGGAACCTGACAGCTTTCACAGGCGTAGAATATTACGTAAAGGGATCCTGCATACCAATAATTATATCAGCCCCGGATCTCAGATGCAAATCGCTAAATATGCAAAATTAGAACTACAATGAAGTTTAATCTCAGTGGCATTTGTTGTGAAATGTGTTGTTAGGCGGCAGCAGTACTTTGCAATGCATAACTATAAATCAAGAAAATTTTGGTAAAAATAGTTAAAATATTTAGAACAAAAATGCGAGGATGGTTTCACTTACCTTCTTGATAGTCCATTAGAGCACAACCACTCGCAAGTCCCCAGCACATCGGCATGGTTCATTTTCTTTTACCATTTAAAAATAATGTGCTCTTTCATGTTTCCTATCAAACTGGATGACTTCGCAGTTACCAATATTGTACGTCATCTAGCAGACCGTTGCCCACTAACAACCTATCGATATCTCTCTGCAGAAAATCCCTATCGTCTGTACAATTTGAATTTGCTCTCAATATTGTATCATCATCAAACTTAGATATACTATAGTCGAACTCCTCTTCCAGATGGATAATTTAAATCGTGAATTATCAATAAAGCCTCCACTGTAACTTCTGCCACTTCTTTCAGTATTCTCCGATGCACTCGAAAAGGATCAGGGGATTTATGTATTAACTGACCTACAAGTTTGCTGAGGAACTACCACATCATAACATCCATAACATCTCTCTTTGCATGGTGGACGTTTCGTCTACCGTGAAAACCGACATTAAATAGTCATTCAATGCCTCTGTCATTTTTTCATTACCCAATATCAGGTCCCGCTACTCGTCTTCCAAGGAACCTATGTTCACTTTTAAAACCCTTTCCGGCTTTATATATTCATAAGAATATTTCTGCGAGTTTATTTTCATAATCTAGCTTCTTTTTTTTTATTGCTTGCTTGATCTTCTCTGTTGATTTTTTAAGTTTTCCCAATTCTCCAATTTCTCAATACTCTTTGCGACTTTGGATACAAGAGCTTTTAATTCGATGCTTTCTTTTATTTCCTTACTTATTCAAGTCTGTCCCTGCCCAGTCTTGATATCCTTGCTTTTAACTGGAATATACTTTTCTTGAGCAGCGTTAAAACTCTCTGCGAATGACTTCCTCTATTCCTCAGACTTCCCAGCATATAGACTGTGTTCCCAGTCCACTCTAACCAAAGCCCTCCTCATCGCACTGGTGCCTCCTGTGTTTAGTCTTAATACATTGGCTTTAGATCGGGCTATTACACACTCCATTTGCCTGCGAATATCAATCATACTGTGATCACACTTTCCAAGAGGATCCCTAACTAGATCATCTCTAATAATATCTGTCTCATTTCACGGGCCAGATCTATGATCTTGTAGGTTCAGTCACATGCTGTTCAAGAAAGCTATCACGGATGCATTCTATGAAGTCCTCTTGAAGACGTTCCTCCCCTATCTATGTGCAAGTTGAAGCCCCAATGATACCTACTATTCAATTTTTAAATGTTTCATAGATTTCTCCGTCTATTCCCTGTGCCATTGTAATGTAATTATTCGGTGACCGATGGACAACACCCACCGGTGTTTGTTTGTTTGTTTTTTTTTGCTTTACTATTCCTAATCTCCACCCAAATGGAATCAACATTCTGCTCCTTAGTTCTTATATGGTCTCTCATCACCGCCCCAAACTCATCTTTAATTAACCGCACTTACCCACTTCACTTAATTCCTCTCTGTCCTTCCGTATTGACCAATATCCCTGACTATTTAATTCCCAATCCTGCACACCCTGCAGCCTGGTCTCTGTATTGAAAGTAAAGTGTCCTTACACTCATCGTGCTTTTAAGATCCTGCAATTATTTACAGTACTTTATTGCACTTGCTTTTCTTGAGACTACTAACGTTATTTTCTTCATCACCGAGAGAGTTTGATCAGTGAATCCTCCGAAATCTTCAGGTGTTTGTGAGTTATAACAATTACGGGTACTTTTTTGTGGAGGTATGGTTGATGTATGCACACGATTGGCATCTCAGGCTTCCAGGATATGAACATGAAGCTAAAGGTTAAATTAAGTGAGGGGAAGTGTTTCACGCGTGACTGTGGAGGACTTCATGGTTGTTTACAGAAGATATATCTGTGGAGAAAACGACCCTCTCTTCTCTGTCCAATTTAAAAATGAATCACCCAAATTGCAATTTTACGATATTTAAAATTACAATGTAAACTTATTAACAATGAACATGTATGTCACCATCAATGTAGAAGAGTGAGATACATTTGCTGGCCAGCATATTCAATCAAACCAGTAACCATTGTAGAAAAAATGAAAGGCGGCACCAACACGGGTGGTATATCCAGTGTGTAAAAAACAACGATTTGTGGCATATAGCTCCTAGCTATTTTCTCCTGAAACATACAACATCACATGCACGTGCGCCAGTCTGTGACTGTGTTACAAGATCTTCTGCCATGTTTTGTATAACTCGCGCATTCAAATTTCACGCCTTAAGTCTGCCATTTCGATTTTGTCCAACTATTAAGTTTCAACTCATCCCCTTGCTTGCAATTTGCCGAAACAACAGCACTTCCTTGTTCGGGGTCTCACTACACACTCCATCTGATTTGTCAAATTACTACTGTTTCTTCAGCATTATCATGGCGGTTCACAGTCCACTGACAAATTAACTGAAACCCGCACAAAACAGACGGCCTACCTGCCCGCAAGGTTATCAGACCAATAAAACATAGGAGCAGAATTAGGTAATCTGGCCCACCGAGTGTGCTTCGCTATTCAATCATGGCTGATCCTATTCACCATCTTTCTGATTTCCAGCGAGTACGGACCCAGAGCTTTCAAACGTTCCTCGTATGATAACCCTTTCAATCCTGGAATCATTCATGTGAATATTCGCTGGACGATCTCCAACGCCAGCGCATCTTGTCTAAGATTTGGGTAACAAAACTGTTCACGATCCTCCAGTTGAGGCCTCAGCCATGTCTTATAAAGCCTCAGCATCACGCTGTTGCTCTTTTATTAGAAAGCTCTTGAAATCACTGCTAACATGGCATACTGCTTCTTCACCACCAACTCAACTTGCAAGTTCCCGTGCAGTGAGTTCTGCTCAAGGACTCGCAAGTCCCTCTGCATCGCAGATTCCCCGTGAAGAAAATGGTCCGCACGGCTATTTCTACTATTAAAGTGCATGACCATGCATGCCCTAAATGTGTTCCTTTTGTCACATTCTTGCCCATTCTTCTCATCTGGGTAGATCTTTTGCATCCTGTTTCCTCAAAACTGCATGACCCTCCACCAATCCTCGTATCCTCCACAAACGCGGCAGCAATTCCATCATCTAAATCATTTATATACAGGTTAAAAAAGCGGTCCCAACAACGCCACCTGCGGTACACGACTAGTCAATGGCAGCCAAATAGAAAAGGATCCTTTTATTCCCACTCTCTGCCTCCGACCAATCAGACAATGTTCTAACAAAGGACGTTTCACCTCGCGGGTTCAAGAGTGACCCGTCCCTTTTGTCCTGGTCGTACCCTACCAAGAATCGCCTCCACAATCTCATTCAGAATCGATAATGCCGATGATCAACACGGCAACAAATCACCCCTGTGTTCGATGACCCGAGCGATGTTTAGCACCCTACAGAGACTGTCTGTCTGGCGTCAGTGGTCGTTAACCCAGTACTTGTTTTTCCATGATCAGGGGCTACAGCTTGCTCTAGTGTCACCTGAAGGCTAGCGGAGTGAAGCAGCGACTTACAACATTTTTATTTGGTCTATCTGCTCAAAATAATTTCGAACATTTTCTCAGAGTGGATGAAGAAGAAAAAGTATGAAAAGAAGTGCAGCCTGTATTCAGTGATGCGGATAATGGAACACACTGGGGATCCGAAGAATATCGAGTCTCCAGCACCTGCAGCTTTATACAGCTGCTGCTTATTCTGACCTCACAAAATGGCAGTACCACAGTAAACAGAATTGTCTAAATATACTCTATACCCTGAAACATACGTAAACACTTAAAATATTGAAACGATTGCCGCAAATAATTGTTCAGGGCTGTGTTGTTTCAACCAGGCTGTGTACGACAACAAAGAGAATTATTGCACATCGCAAATCCGATTAATTGCAGTCAGAAATAGATGCAGTTAACTAATTGTAGTCCTGCACAGGCAGAAATATGTAATACGCCACGTGCTCCTATAAGATGACAATAAGAGATGTGATTATTAAAGATTTTGCAATAATTTGAAATACTTGTTCCAATAGGAGTAAACATTTCAAGGCAGAGTTCTCTGCAGATGGGGACGGATGTGAGACACAGCCTTGATGAATCTGCCCGAAATATCCATTAATCACACTCAGAGTCATTTCTCTGGCCTCCAGGATAGTCAATCCCTGGAATGGAACTGCCGAACAGCGGACACGAACAGGCACATTGAATGCAATGCTGGAAAGTCAGAACAATGACGGGTTATTGTATGCGATGTGTAGAATGGTCTGCACTTTGAAAACACGTCACCGACCGTACCGATGTTGTCATTGTAATTTTGGAAGTCAGCCAGCTCAGTGAGCTGAGATGATGAAATCTTGACCGGTCAAGATACCGACGTCCATCGTGACGATGATAACGTTGTTGTCTCTGGAGCCTTAATACTGACCACAATGATTTGTCTCTGGAGCCTTACTACTGACCACAATGATGATGGAACAGCATGTCCCTATCATTCACTGAAATGCATTCCTTAGACACCCACATTTTAAAGCCCTCCCCTGTGCATGAAATTCAATTGGAGATTAAGCAACTCCTTCATTCAGCTGATAATGATGAACTGGATCAAAGTCGCCAGTAAATGGCGTCCTGTATTCTGTGTATTACTGCCCCATATAACTGAATAGTTCACAAACCAGTGGGAGAATTAGTCCAAATGCTACTCTCCTATAGCTTCAGCGCTAATCTCAAAGGCAGGATCACCGCTTACGCCGTACACCAGTTTGCTTTATTTATGTTAAAGGTGCAACTGATGTGTTTTTGCTGCAAAGCCAATAGATTGCAATTTGTCAAAATGCACCTGCACAAGAGAAAGTCTGCAGATGCTGAAATCCCAGCAGCACAAACAAAATTATGGAAATATCAGCAGGCCAGGCAATATCTATGGTATAGAGAACAGTCGACATTTCGGGCCGAAACCCTTCGACAAGACTGGAGGTAAAATATGCTGAGTAGATTCGAAAGGTGGGATGAGGGGAAACAGAAACGACAGACAATAGGTGAAACTTGTAGGTGGAGGGATGAAGTAAAGAGATAGGAAGTTGATTGGTGGAAAGGCAGAAGGCCATGGAAGAAAGACAAAAACGGGTGTGGGGATGAGGACCAGAGGGAGGTGATGGCGTGTAAGGAGCTAATATGTGTGAGGGAGAAAGGCTGGAAATGTTGAAGGGGGAGGCATTACTGGAACTTTGAGAAATCAATATTCATTCCATCAGGTTGAAACCTACCCAAACGGAATATAAGCTATTATTCCTCCAACGTAAGTGTGGCCTTAACGCGACAGTTACGAAGTCATGGATGGACATATCAGAATGGGAAGGAGAATTAAAATGGTTTGCCACTTGGTGATCCCGCCTGTTCGGGCAGACGGAACGAAGGTGCTAGGCGAAGTGGTCTTCCAGGCTACGTCGTGGTCTCAGTGATAAGCATCTGGTCTGCATCTGGTCTGGTTTCCATATGGGTAAGACACTACACAGCAGAGCGGGAACTGCATGATATGAACACCAAGAGAAATAACTTGTTTTTATCGCTCGGACGGCGGAGCAGAGCGACTGAAGAACGCAGTAATGTAATTTGGAGGCACAGAGGTTGAACATTTCTAATTTAGCTTCTGTGCAGTCAATATTGCAATATCCACGCCTGTAGCATAATCGTGTACACGGGATAAGCATTATTAGTGGTAGAAATAATCAAAACGTGACAGCTTTCTAGTAATGTCGCTGCTACTCGATCACCATCAGTTACAAAGTGAAAGTCTGTCTGTAAACACGTCACTCAGCACAACTATAAAACCAAAGTCGATTTTCAATTATCATTGACAGCGCTTCTCCCTATAGATGCTGCCTGGCCTGCTGTGTTCCACCAGCATTATGTGTGTGTTGCTTGAATTTCCAGCATCTGCAGATTTCCTCTTGATTGCTTTCAATTATCATTGATCGCATTTTCGCCCGTTATGCACGGTTAGTGTGACAACATTCGTATTATATTGAATTGTTAATGCCCGCTCACATCAGCAAATATAACGATTATTCGTTTAGCAATAATACAAAACTGCACAGACGATGCCTCAAATCTGGCATCACTGACGAGATTTCTAGCGCATTAACATTAAGATCATATGATTTTATTTTGTTTTCACAAGAATATCAGTAAACTCCCAAGATGTTGGGGAAGAATCCGACAGGAGAATCTAATAATATCTTTACTTCGACTCTGACTGTGGAATGATCTATAGAACATTACACAACGCCGCTTGCCTGACATTTTGTGTGAACAAGAAATATATTTTAATGTAACCTATATACTTTCAAACAAACATTTAGCCCCTTTAAAAACCTTTCTTTCAAATATATTGCGAAGAACAAATCCAATCAATGTGAACCCTCCGCACTTTCGACATTCCTATGATTTAACAGCAGCTCATTGCAAACCACAGAAGAGATTAATAATTGTCCAGAGGAGATGTGCTTCACCAGTTTCTTTTCGATCTCTGCACGCTCGCAGATATGCTATGGTACTAGTCTGGAGAAAATGAAAACAAGACCAGTTTGCAAGTATTTTCAAATAAGATGTGAATAGGTTACTGCTCAATTAACAGAATAACACACTTATCCTAATAACTGCTTTAGAACTCTGGTGTTTTATTTTGGTTTGTTTTTCTGCGATCTTCAATAGAGGCTCAATTGTTCAAAGTTAGAGCGTCACCTTTGCTTGCCAATGATGCCCCTAGATTAAAGCCTGTTCTGCCATCGATCAGAATCCGGGAAGGACAATTTTAAATATAACCGACACTTTACACCCAGCAGGACAGCACCAGCTGCAATACACTGATAATCCTGCCAGGATCCGGGATGTTTCTGATCGCGTCCACGGAATATTAAAGTAGGAAAGACAGCAACCAGAGGTCGTGGTACATATTGATACCAACGACATGGGTAGGAAAATAGAGGAAGTCCTGAAAAAAAGACTACAGAGAGTTAGGAAAGAAGTTGAGAAGCAGAACCTTAAAGGTAGTAATCTCGAAATTGCTGCCTGTGCCACCAAACAGTGAGTATTGGAATAAAACGTGGTGGAGTATAAATGCATTTCTGAGGGATTGGAGCGGAGGGCAGGGATTCAGATTTCTAAACGATTGGGACCCCTTCTCGTACAGATGTGATCTTACAAAAAAGACGGGTTGCAATTAAATCTCAGTGGTAAATATCCATGCGGGACGCTTTGCTAAGGCTATTGGGTTGAGGTTATACTGGAATTTTTGGGAGCTGGGAACAGAACTGAAGTGACGGTGGAGAGGGAGCTTGACTCACAAATAGAGAAAGTTTGGAGACGGTGCGGAAGGGAGGATAGGAAGGTGACAGAGAAGGGGCGAGCTCATTCCGATGGCTTGAGATGTTTCTATCGTAATGCGAGGAGAGTTGTGAATAAACTGGATGAGCTCAGAGCGTGCATCAGCGCTTAGAGCTATGAAGTTGCTGTCATCACGGAGTCTTGGATGGTTCAGCGGCTGGAATGGTTACTTCAAATGCCAGACTTTAAATATTTCAGGATGGATAGGGAGGGAGGCAAAAGAGGTACGGGCGTGGCACTGTTGATCAGAGACAGTGTCATGGCTGCAGAAAAGGCGGAAGTCATGTAGCGGTTGTCTATGGAGTCTCTATGGGCGAATGTTACGAATAGGAAGGTGTCAATAACTCAACTGGGTGTTTTCTATAGACAACTCGAACAGGTATATCGTGGAGCAGAGGAGGAGAGAGATTCTCGAAAGGAATAGTAATAACAACAGTGTTGCTGTGCTTGGAGATTTTAATTTCCCAAATATTGATGGGCATCTCCATTGAGTGATTGTGTTAGAAGGGGTAGAGTTTGTTAGGTGTGTTCACGAAGGTTTCTTGACACAATAGGTAGATTGGACTACAAGATGAGAGGCTGCAATTGATCTGGTATTGGGAGATGAATTTGGCCAGGTGTCAATACTCTGTCCGTGAGAAAGCATTGTTGAGAGATTGATCACAATTCTCTCTCCTTTACCATAGCATTGGAGAGGGATACGAGCAGACAAATTAGGGAAAAGTTTAATTCGTGTAAGGGGAACTATGAGGCTATCAGGCAGGAACATGGAAGCTTAAATTGGAAACAAATATTCCCAGGGAAACGTATCGAAGAAATGTGGCAGCTCTTCAGGGGATATTTGCCTGGGGTTCTGAACAGGTACGTTCCAATAAGACATCGAAAGGATGGTACGGTACAAGATCCGTGGTGCACAAAGGTTGTTGCAAATCTAGTCAAGAAGAAAAGAAGAAATTACGAAAAGTTTAGAAAACTAGTTAATGATATGAATCTAGAAGATTATAAGGTTTGCAGGAAGGAGCTTAAGAATGATATTAGGAGAGCCAGAAAGGGCCATGAAAAGGCCTTGTCAGACTGCGCTTGATGGCTCTGGGCCTGTGTTCACGGACATTCAGAAGGATGAGGAGAAACAGAGCGCGAACCATCAAAGTTCCTCATATGATAACCTGTTTATTCCTG
The DNA here is from genome assembly GCF_030144855.1 of Hypanus sabinus. Classification (NCBI taxonomy): domain Eukaryota; kingdom Metazoa; phylum Chordata; class Chondrichthyes; order Myliobatiformes; family Dasyatidae; genus Hypanus; species Hypanus sabinus. The sequence goes on from NW_026781634.1 coordinate 195,660, forward strand.
CAATCATCTTTGTGAACCTCCTCTGGACCCTCTCAAATGGCAGCACAACTTTTCTAAGACGAGGGGCCCGAATATGATCACAACACTCAAGGTGAGGCCTCACCAGTGCTTTATAACTTCCCTAGCACTGACGACAACTCAACCTTTTTGTATTTTGCAGGTTTTTCCCTCATTCCCGTTTGGAATAATGGATGGGTTCCCACGAGTCCTTACGTAACTCGCCGGTGGCTAGAGAGGTCATATAGAAATTGAGCAAGTCCCCAGCAATCCCTTCACTTGTCTTTCTCTGGGTCATCCAACATGGATGAAAGAGAAATGGAGGTTTATGGGGTAGTGTGGATTTAGTACAATTTTTATTTATTATATTGGTCGGCACAACATGGAGTGCTGAAGGGTCTATTCTGTGTTGTAGTGTTCTATGGTTTTATGCTTTGTCAGAACGTCAGAGAATTCAGCGAGTGTGCAAAGCATAACCTGCTTTCGCAAAGCAGCACTGACTATCCATAATCAGGTTATGGTTCTCCAAATTGTCGGAAATCCTATTTGTAGGAATTTTGTTCAGTATTTTGTCAACACTGAAGTAAGACTCACTGGGCATTAATTTAAAAGGTTATTCCTACAGCCTTTTGTGAACCAAGGTCTAATATGTTCCACGCTCGAAATCTCTGAAGCTACTTCTGTGGCCAGTGATATCAGAGCCTCAACCAAACATATAAGATGTGTTGGCCATTTGGATTCATAAATGGCTTGGCCGTAACAGACAGAGGAATGTAAACGAATTGACTTATTCGAGCTGCAGGTCTGTGGTTAGTAGTGTTCCGAAGGGATCTGATTTGGAACCTCTGCAGTTGCAGATATTGTTGGGGAAGTGGCAGTTGGAGTAGTACCTAGCCAAATATTAAACGTTGCAATTCGACACGGATTCTCAGAGCCGGGAGTCATAGTGGGGATAAGCTCCCATTACCTATAAAGTGTTCCAACTGGCGTGCGTCACTAACAGCCTCTATGTACTCTTAGTCTTAACGTTTGACTTAGTTATTAGGCCCGGTGGAATTGTTACTGCTGGCAAGAGAAGAGGCAAAGACGGACCACTGGCACCTCAAAACCATTTACTTCGGGAAAATGCGGCTTGTCAGCCTTGGGCAGCAGCCCGCCTAGGAGAAGAACGCTGATTTTAAACCTCTGCATCCTTGCAGCCACACCCACCCGTGAGAAACTATTCGGGATTAAACCCCGAGGAAGAAATCCGGAGCCGGGGTCCCGAAGGCAGATTTATGTTACCTACAACATTACTGTGGTAGCCTCTGCGATGACACTGGTACCAAGCTGTACCGACGCCTGCCTTTCCCTTGGACTACATCAGTGATGTGCAAAGGGGGAGGACCCTGCGTGTCCAAACTTCCAGCCCAGGCTTGCGCCCTGGAGTGCACACAATACACCAGAGACGCAACCCGACTGTCCCCTGGGACCGACGCCTGTCTACTACTACTTATAGCAAGTGTGAAGAGACATTACCCTGTTAAATGAAAGAATCTTAAAAGTGGTGTTGAGCAGAAAGATCAAGTTCAATGACCAAGTTCATAATTCCCTGTAAGTGGCTACATTATTTGATCAAGTGGTGAAGAAGACATATAGCATCTTTGCATTTGCTAGTCAAGAAATTGAGTTTAATTGTCAGGAGGTTATGTTGCAGATTTATAAAACTGAAGTTACGTCACATCTGCAGTATTTCATACAGTTCTCATCACGCCATTATATATAAATGTCAAGGATTTGGAGAGGGTTCTCGATGAGATTTACCAGTATGTCGCCTGGATTGGAGGTCGCATGCTATAATGATTGTTTGGCCAAACTTACGTTCTTTTCCCGAAGTGGCGTAGTTGGGAATGCGGGTAATTTTGGAAGAGGTTTTAACGATGTTTGAGAGACACAGACAAAGTAGACAAACGCTAATTTGTTCCCAGTGTTGAAATATCTACTGCCAGAAGCCAAGAAATTTATAAGAGAGGAGATACGCTCAAAGGGATGGATGAGGCAAGTTCTTTGACACAAAATTTTGGGTGGCTGGAATACGCATCAGGTGTGGTGTTGAGGCAGATTCATGTTCTATGACTATGTTCTGTAACATTGTTCATTTTACAATGTTTCAATGCGATATTCAGTACAGCATGTGTTATTTTTATTATTTACCATACGGAACTCCAAAACTTCTTTTAGCATTTTGTTCAACTTTGCCGACCTATTCCTCACTTCCAGAAACGATTTCCACACCCAGGTCAATCCCAGCGACTGGGAACCTTTCCCCATCACCACGCCGAGGAAGAGCCGGGAATCCTCTGTCGGGGTTCCCTTCTCTGTGAGTTCTGTGATTTCCTGTGAACAATGAACTTGTTGAGTGAAAGGCAGAGTGAAGGAAAAAGGAAATTAAAAAAACAAATATCAGCTCAGTGATGGGACGTCCCAGTGACTTTGAGCACAGGAACAGACACTGGGCAGCCTTCTCACCTATTCTGTAAATTTCTGGGTTCAGTCATTAGCAACAAAGAACTGTGGAAATTACAAATCAGAATATTATTAGAGTCACAGAGCACAAACTCAAAGAAACACACCCTTCGATCCTTCTGATTAATGCCGAATTGATTTTCTGCCTCGTCCCATCTGCCTGCACAAAGGTCCTCTCGCCACCTCCCATCAATGTGCTTACCTGACGTTCTCTGAAGTGTCGAAATCGAACCCGCATCCACCATTTCCACAGGGAGCTCATTCGGCACTCTCACCAGCTTTGAGTGAAGAAGCTCCCTCCTCAATTCCCCTTAAAATAAATCACATCCATACTAATCTGGAGGAAGAAGGTAGAATATGGTTTGAAAAAGAAAGCGGGTGTTGAGGGGCAGGTGCCGGAAGGACGAGATAATGGTAGGGAAAGGAAGAGGCCAAGTGTGGAGGGGGAAACCGAACGGTTTGTTTATACTTACCATATTAAAAAAAAATACTTGAGCTTACTTACTGCAAACCTACTACACAAATCCGGAACATTCACAAACAAATTATTGATGCAGTTGATAAGTAGCAATGGGCGTAACGCTGGCAAGCATCAATAGGCACAGGTTTCAAGTCCAATAGACAATCTCCCACCATCACACTCTGCTTCCTACCATCAAGCCAACTGTGCATCCAGTTCTCCAGCTCTCCCTGGACCCCATGCCATCTGACTTTCAACAGCAACTTTTCATGCTACACGTTACCAACGGCCTCACCGCTGCCATATAAGCCATATTCCTGCAGGGTCTCAACGTCAAAGAGAATAGATTTAAGCAGAGGGGCTGAGGACAAAAACTTTTAGTCAAAGGGTAGTTAAAATTTAGAACAATCTACCCGAGGTGGTGGGGGAAGCCGTGGAAGGGCATTTAACCTGCAGAGGAGCAGTGGGCTATGAACCCAGTGCTGATAAACAGGACCAGTGTAGACAGTGAGAGGATGGTCAGAACAGGTATGGACGGCCAAAGGCCTATTTCCATGCTGTGCGATCCACCACTCCGGACATGACAAATTAACGATGGTGGCACTGCAAGGCATTGAGTTCCAATTCCACACCCCTCCCCAACTTGGAATAAACCAGACTGCATCATTTGTCGCCACTGCGAAATTCTGTTTCTGTCCAGGTAATATACAAACTTGAACCATCTCACTGAGGGTCTGGTGGAGACCCAACCCCTGCCCTCTGCTCATGTGATCACATCACTCCTGCTTCTGAAATTTCAAACACCCTCAGAATGATTTTTTTAATTAATTCTGAAGGTTATGTTACATTTGGCTCGTGGTCAAAGCTGGCAAGCTTTCTCACAGCTGGTTCCATCTGTTGGTGTGTTCTCTTTCCTCCACCTCCAGGGAAGCTGCATCTCCACACGATCTCCTCACTTGGGACGACTGTCTGTACCCGTGACACTCTCCTGATACCATGTCTGATTTGCTCACTTCTGGGTATCCTCCTGGATTACTCTTCTTCTCAACAAAGCTCTTCCTCAGTTTCCTCCTGTGAAATTATAAACATAAATTAAAACGATTTATCAGACAGCTCCTGTAGACTCATCAGACTCATTTCTGATCATGAGTCCCCAGTAAATACCCGCTCTTCAACCTTACCCTTTTCCGTTTGCAACCTCTGGATATGCCAGCTGATCTGAGCTCATTGTTTGACCATAAGGTATAGGAGCAGAATCAGGCCATTTGGCCCAATAAGTCTGCATTCGCCTTTTCATTCTGGCTGATTTAAGCTTTCTCTCGGTTCTAATCTATCCGCCTTCTTCCCGTATCCATCCATGCCCTGAACAATCAAAAATCTCTCAAAATCTACCGTAAATATATACAACGTTGAATTCCACAGCTGACCGTGGCAAAGAGTTCCACAGATTCTCCACTCTCTGGCTAATTAAATTCTTCATCCTCTCCGTTCTAAAGGGACGTCCCGATGTTCTGCGGCTGTGTAAGGACATTTGTCTCTTCCCAGACCATCACATGTCATTCTCTGATGCATAGGTAGCTTACAGCATCTTCCCTGTCTGCATATATTGTCGCTCTCCAGGGTAATGCCGTCTGAAAATTGTTGTGTTCCCGATGACCGTCAGTAAAGATCAGCGTTGTCTGGGTAATCCCCTGAAAATGTTGATACGCACTCTGTGAACAGTTGTATATTTTAACGCTCATTCCGGACTGCCCCTAAACTTTGACCCTTTCACGGTGAGCCCTCAGAAATATTTACGCTATCTCGTTGACTTGCGATCTCCTTCTGACATACTTTAAATATTCACTCCCATCTCTCTCTCTCTCTCTCTCTCTCTCTCTCGCTCTCCCCCGTTTACATTTTGATGCTGTCATACTGAATCTCAATAAATATTAAATATTAAATGAACTCCATCATATATTCGTGCTTTCTCTGTAACATCTTGTTAGTATTGAAGCTGCCCCTCTGACCCATTGTAATTATTGATGCTTTCTGCTGATTCGATCAAAGCATTCATCTTCTCCCTTTGGCTATAAGTCCAACATACCAATGACACCTTGGTATTTCTGAACTAAAATACTTCCTGCACTGATGCATATTATTTCACAAAGAGATTTGAATGTGCCCTCAGATCCAATGAATGACAGTTCAACAGATGTCTTTTTTTTTTCTTTTTTGACACCCCAATAAATTCAATGGCGTTTATCATCCTGTCCCGGGGTAAATGCGGTATCTGCATTTGCACCACACGCTACCTGGTGGACATGGAGGTGGCGGATCTGTTGGTCATTGTTACTGAAGTTATCTTGATTCAAATTAATTATCATTACTTCTCACTGAGTTTCCTGGACATCACTCCAGTGTGCGCTGTTACAGACATATTGAGTCCAATAACCACAAATTGCTCAGTCTGGTTCACCGTCACTTTTACATTTGATCGTTTTGTGCCATACGTTGCCAGAAGCTGAAAACTAAAAGTTGCACCGATAAAACTGAGGCTGTTTTGCAAACAACAACTGGAATAATTCTTTGAAAAATATTCCGTTTTACTTCACAACGGAACATGGGAAATTATTGAAAATATCCCGTGGTACTGCGATCCTAAGCCAAGTTATTTCACTGACAAATGTAGGGTTGGACCTGACTGGTTCGATACCGCTTTAACACCACTGCTGCCATTTGCTATAATTCTGACGGTCAGGCACTTATTAGTCGCCAGTCGTGTCCCCAGGGGACTCAGAGGTCAGAGTAAATGAGCGAACAGTAGAGACCCAGAGATGGAGAACAGGAAGAGGTCTGTGGTGTTGCTCTTCACCCTCTCTGGCAGCTTTAACCTCCTGTGGCTGACGGTTGTCGTATAATTCGTCTATAACCGGGCAAATGGGCAAAAGAGGCGAGCATTGGTTCCGGAAATATTTTGACACAAGTTGGCTACGCGTTAGCGAACTTAAGTTACTGGACCGATACCTTTAACTACGCAGTGACTCAGTCCGTGCTCAGGGAGCAGTGAAAGAGCTCGTTGAAAGATCCAGTCACCTCAGTAGTCCGGTTCTTAAAAAAAAAGCTGCGAACTGAGCTCAGCCCAACCGCCCAGGACCTGGCCCCTGCTTTGCGCCGTCTCAACTCCAGTTGCTGAGAAAGTACTGCACACCCAGTATTCAGCAAGAGTCGAGATCTCCCAACATTCACTGACCCAGCTTCCAGTGCAGCATTTATTCACGATTTCTCTAGGTTCAGCACCAGCCAGAACACAGGTAAAATTCTCATGTTTTGTGTGTCTGTATTCACAAGAATAAAAGGAACATTTTCAAACAGTCAGCCGGCTGGACAGAGTATATGCAAATAGATAGATCAAAAGACAGATCAGAAAATGAAGATTGCATCACAGTCTGAATAATTTCGGCTCTCTATTTTATCCAATAAGATGGCAAAACCAATGATATTTTCTTAGTCAACATCGACCTTCCTTTCTTGATTCCAGCTTTATGTCTTCTTCCATATTTTCATTTCTTCATGGCCAACACTTCTTGTTCTGCGAGAACTATTTCCAACTCTAAATTTGCCTTCGGCTTCATTAACCTCCTTCACACCATGGTCACCGCATGGACTCCAGTAATGTCCTGGTTTCGTTGGTTAGGTGGGACAGTCCATGTTCCAGGCCTACACTCGTGACATTAGAAAATTCTTCAGCGGTATATCGACGGCTCTACTGATGCTACTTCCAGCACCCATGTGGAGCAAGGTCATGTCGGCAACTTCCACCCTGCTGTCCAATTTACCCGCTCTATTTCCGAACACTTGCTTCCTATTCTTAGTCGCTGAGTCCTTTCCCTTGGCGTGTCTGCGGAAAGCATTTCTAAATATCCTAAATCCAGAGGGCTAAACACCGAGCACCAGCTAATGTCCTACTGTGATAAAGAGACTACTAAACGATTGCTGCCATGAAGGATCAGGTAGCATTGAAGTACTTCTAATGTGACAGGAAAATTACTCGTACGTATGCAGAACATTATGAAACTTAACAACTCTGATTGTGGAATCATTCATGAATCCTGACATCTGGAACTTCCACCACACTGTTACTGTCTTCCACGGCGAAAACTGATGCAATATGTTAAAGCGCGACCGCCAATTCATTGTTCCCATTTACTGTCCGTGCAGCATCGCTTTACAGCTGCCCGATATCCAGTCTCGACTCTTTCGCTTTCACTTTGTATATCGAAATAAATGCTGGTATCTCCTTTAATATGATTGGCTGGCGTAATTTCTTATTTGTTCAATGCCTTCTTATTGACTTTTTTTGGTTGCCTTCAGTTTAAGAACATCCCAGTTCTCTAACCCCACTAATTCTTTCTCTTTTACGTGACTAGTGTTTGACTATTAAGTTGGCTTTGTCTTCTCTTTTTCGACACAGTTCTGTCATTTTCCCTTTATGATATTTCTTCTCTTTGTAACACATGTATTGCGTGCCTTCTAAAACCTTTCCGTAATAGCAGTCATTGCTACGACTGTTAGAATCCCCCCCCCCCCAATCAATTCTGGTAACTCCTCTCGTGCGCCTGTAATTTCCATTGCTCCACTGACATTCTGATACATCCGTCATCAGCTTTTCCTTCTTGTTTCAGGATGAATTCGATCACAGGTCTATCTAAAATAAATCGACACCTTCCGATCCTATAGGTCCTCTTTCTAATGATTTGATTTAATCTTTAGACAACAGAACAAAGCCGTCCCTCTATCTTTCTGCCTATCCTTCGATATAATGTGTATCCTTGACGTGTGGGCCACAAAGGGTTCTAAAATTTGACAGGGGGGCCGGACCAGGAGCAGATGGACGGAGTGTTTTGGTAATACACCTCATAAGAGAAACTAAAATATCATGGGATATGTAGAAAACATGTGCTTTAATTTCAATTGAAAATGAATAAAAGCATTACAACAAAATATCTGTCTTTGAAGTCCCATGGTATTTAGCTATTTATTGAAATGACTTTTAAAACACTGAAAATTAAATGAATAAAATACAGCTTTTTAAAATAGTAACAGTTATTATTTTAATGCACTGAAAGTTCTGTTATCCTTCAAGATTTTATCATCATCACTCTCCTCCTGACTGTCTTTATTTCAAATACGGTAGGAGATGCAGGTCTACTTGTCCTGCTCCTTTTTATTCAATTGTCCCCTGTGCCAAAACTCAACAACGACCAGCACAAAGACAGAACGATGATAGTGTGCCAGTATGCGGAGCGCGTTATTTGATCTGGAGCGCATTTTTTTATTTTGAGAACGTACGTGCACCTGCACACTACTCATGTCCATCACTTAACATAAATGACATGTAACATGTAAGACTTATTGAAAAAGATATTTTCAAATGCATTTTTTACATAACACAACAAAGAAACTTATTTTTAATTTCAGTGGGAATAGTGCTGTTGATCTCCCTTTTTAGCCAGCGCATCAAAGTCTGGATTTAGTATTGTTGTGGCGATTCTCAGTATGGATCTGAGGTTTTGGTCTGTTAACTTGGATCTGTGGCTGGCTTTGTTGATGTTCATGACGCTGAACGCCTGTTCACACAAATAGGTTCGAGCCGAACAAGAGTAAAGCGTAAATGTGGAGTCATACGCTGCACCTCAACAAAGGTCAATGTATATAGAGTGCGTCATCTATTGGGAAAACGCCAGAATTGCGGGGAAAAAACGTTAACAAGGTTTATTAATATAATTTCATCAGGTTCTGCGGGCTGGATTAAAAAGCCGTAGTTTGCCCATGCCTGGGCTAGGCAGTATCTATAGGGAGAAGCACTATCGACGTTTCGGGCCGAGACTCTTCGTCAGGACTAGCTGAAAAGAAAAAAAAATAGAAAGAGGCGACGACAGCATTGGTGCTGCCTCATGCACGCATGCTGAGCTCGTTGACTTCATTAACTATGCCTCTAACTTTCACCCTGCCCTCGTGTTAGAACTTTTCCTCAAATCACTTTCATCTCGAGCAGGTCGTTCTGTATATAAATCGCTGCTTTTTGTGACTTCTTTCTAATTATCCTCCAACGAACATAATTTCAGAATTAACAGAAACGCTGTTTCATTAATTATTTTGTTTCTGTTGTAACACACAAAATGCAGGAGGTACTCAGCGGATTTTTCGTGCGTTTGATAAATTTACCTAGATGCTGCCTGGCCTGCTGAGCTCCTTCAGCATTTTGTGTGAGTTGCTCGAATTTATGCCGTCTACAGATTTTCTCTTGTTTGTCATCACGTTTCTGCTTCTGTTTTATTTTTGCTATATTTTTACAGTATTTTTAGCCACTATTCAAGAGTTCTTTGCATAGGAACAGTGTTGGCACCGCCAAATATCATATTGATAGATATCAGGATAAGATCAGATTAGGTCCTATTTCCCTGAACGGTGTATGTTGTTGTTAGGTTCAAAACATTAATATCTGTTTGTCCATTTGGCTGCCTGTCCGTCTGCCTCTGACATTTTCTCTGTCTCTCCCCTCTCTCTCCCTCTGTCTCTCTCTCTTTCTCTCTCTCTCTCGCTCTTTCACTTTAGCTCCCAAACTCGTTTTCTCTACCTTGAGTTCTACCTTACGATCTCTCACTCTCTCGCTCGCTCTCTGGATCGGCTCCAGTTGATAGGGAGTTGACAGATTAATAGTTCGGGGTTTCTAGGTAGGATAAAGTGCATGGTTATATGCAGTAGTGTTTTATGACCCTACAACTCTTGAGGCATTTGCACAGACATTTCAATGAGCAAGGAATTAATTAGTATAGATAGATCTGATAGTGGGCGCACACATATGATTGACCGATGGGCCTGTTTCTATGCTGTACAGTGGTTGATCCCATCCGTTGACCAATCTTTCAGAATTCTCTCCAGTATTATCCACTATGCCTCACCCCTTTCCCATGTAAAATGATGTTTCATTATTTTACCCTCGATCAATAGAAATTTATTACAATGTTTTCGAGTGTTTCAGGTCAGTTCGGTTGAAGTTCTCTGTTGCAGATTCCCAATGCAGAGACAGAGCCCATCGTGTGAAAGCTGATCATCGAAAATCTCTCTCTTTCAATTCAGCATTTGGTCTGTTGCCAGCTATTTTGATGAATCAAGTGTTCAAGAAAATGGTCCTTAAATACCTGTCTGCATAATCCGCAAAGGCTCTGTGTTCCGGATTTTTACTTTATGAAGCATACATTCCTCGGAACGCCACAGAACCTCACACTCATCTTCTTGTGCCCGGCAACAAAAGACAGGTATCCCATTGGATGCCTTCATTCTATCCACTTGTTTGTGCACCTTCAGTGATTCCTGTGCCTGTACGTCACTGTTGGAATTCCTGGGATTATTGCAGAAGACAAAGTTTAGATATGTCAGTTAAAATTGGGGGCATATAAATTGCAAAAACAGTATAAGGTGGGAAGCGATATGATTGGCTTTTAAATTAAAAAAAGAACAAAATCAGATTTCAAATGTTCAAAGTACATTTATTTTCAAAGAATATTTTCTATATGCATCCTTGAAATCCGTCTCTATGCAGTCCGCCAGGAAGCAAAGAACCTATTGAAGATAAATTTCATTCTCTCTCTCTCTCTCTCTCTCTCTCTCTCTCTCTCTCTCTCGACATGTATAAACCAGTTGAAGCTCTGAATTCTATTTCTGGCTGACACCAAGTTGAGAGAGAAGAAAAGCCTGCAGATACAGGAAGAGGATAAGGAGTGTCTGCAGGAAGGAACCGCCTAGGCGGGAGTAGGATCGCTCGTTACAGACGGAAATAATCTGCAGATCAGGCAGCTTCAATAGAACTGTGAATCAACGGTATAGGGTTAGATTCAAACTTCAATTTAATTGGATCGGAAGTTTGCGGGGGGGGGCGTGTTTGGTGGGGGTAGAAAATTACTCTGGGATTCTAGGGCCGGAGACACGGTCGGGATCGGCTGTTAACAGTCATTGCAAACTCTAAGCCACACACTCAAAATGCTAGGGAAATTCATCAGACAACGCAGTAGCTGTTGAGAAGAGAACACAGTTGACGTTTCGGGTCGAGACGCCTCAGCAGGACTCTGACTGTGTGCGTTATTTTGCATTTGGAGCATCTGCAGATTTTCTCGTGTTTGTTGCGTTGTACTGTTCATCAAATTGTTTACATTGTTTATAGGAAAGATATCAATAAATTTTATAGAAAATATATCAATACATTTTATAGGAAAGATATCAATAAAATTTATAGGAAATATATCAATAAATTAGAGCGAGTGCAGAGACGATTTACTAGGATGTTACCTGGGTTTCAACACATAAGTTACAGAGAAAGGTTGGAAAGTTATGTCTCTATTCACTGGGGCGGAGAAGGTTGAGGGGGGATTTGATCGAGGTATTTAAAATTTTGAGAGGGATAGATAGAGTTGACGTGAATAGGCTGTTTCCATTGAGAGTAGGGGAGATTCAAACGAGAGGACATGATTTGAGAGTTCGGGGGCAGAAAGTTAAGGGGAACACGAGGGGGTATTTCTTTACTCAGAGAGTGATAGCTTTGTGGAATGATCTTCCTGTAGAAGCAGTAGAGGCCAGTTCAGTTGTGTCATTTAAGGAAAAATTGGATAGGTATATGGACAGGAAAGGAGTGGAGGGTTATGGGCTGAGAGCGGGTAGGTGGGACTAGGTGAGATTAAGAGTTCGGCACGGACTAGGAGGGCGAGATGGCCTGTGATGGTTATATGGTTATATATTTATTTACCCGTTAGTGGGGGGTTGGGGATGCAGAATAGGGGACAGGATAGTAGCTGAAACCTCATAACGTACACCATTTGTTTCTAATGTTTAATGAATTTCAAAATCCGACTTATTGGGTATTTCACCGCATTCTTCACTTCCCCTCGGAATTTGCTCTGAGTCAGGGCGTAAATACACGTGTTGGTGCAGGAACTGAGAACCTGCAGCATTCCCGATGTGTGTTCTGTGACGTAACGGGGATCCGTGACAGAGTAAACAAAACTCCTTGAAATTAGTTGATAGATATAAAATACCAGCTGTGTAACCCACAACATAATGAAACTACCGGTTATGCTGAAGAGCAAAATAATGGATTTGCGTCTGTTCTCCATCTCCCGGTCCTTGTCATTCTCTCCACTCTTTTGTCCCCGCAGCCCCCTGCGGGCTCGACTGGCCGCTAGAATCCGCCTGACAGTCAGAATATTGAACAATAAAATCAGAAAGAATGGGACACAAGGGGTTAAAATGCGGTGAAACATCGTAAATACCGTCCATGAGGGAGAGGATTTGTAGCTCGCGGTATAAACACAGTACCAGGGAACACCATCAACTATCTCTCCAGGCTCGTGTATAAAGCCCCAGGGAACACACTCCAAACAGGCCAGCACACTCACTGCCCCGATAACCACGGCCGCCGTTCTCTCGGTGCAATATTTTGTTTTCAGCTTCTCACAGCAAATAGCCACAAATCGATCGACGGTGAAAGCGACAGTCAGCCAGACAGAGGTCACAGTGCTCGCAAATATCAACCATTCACCGAGTCTACACACAGGAGTGATGTCCAGGAATGAACGGAGAAAATAAATCTCAGCTGTCCCTCTCAGCAGCGGGTCGGAGATAACGACCAGGAGATCGGCCGCTGCCATTCCAACCATGTACCGAGTGACACATTTGGAGAGACCGCACTTTCCCCGGGACAGGATCACAATCGCCACCAAGTTTACTGGAAAAGAAACAGGGAAAAGTTTGTAGGGAATATACTGAACAAAGAGCAATGCAGCAGTGTGACCGGATCCTTTCATGTTTTCACTTTATTGTTGCCTTTACCGGTGGGAGGGTGGAGTGAAGTCGCAGAACTGACGGAGACGGAGAGGAGTTTATGCAGTAAAATAAGAAGAATATGATCTGAATACAGATTCCTACTGATGGTATAATCTATGCGGAACGATATTTCCAAATGCAGGTCACCTGCTACAAGACCCGATTACTGAACACAGGCAACTGAGAGATCACTGCCTGACCCGTTGCGTTCCACAGGTTTTGGGGGAATAGCGACATTTCTGCAGCGGTCTTCAGATCCAGATGCCACAATCCACATTCTTTGTGCTTACATTCAATTCCTGAAAATTGGAATATTTGCGAACTGTGGAAACAGTAGAAACCAGCGACAGAAGTAATCACAATATTGGAATTGCTACCAGTGCGGCTTACCGGGAATTCCAAAGGCTGAAATAAAAGGATAGTAGACGTCCTCTATCCGCCAGATGACTGGATACACCATTTCCGTGAGAATGTGTGGGCGCTGAATCTACAACTCCGGCAGACACTCTGAGCTGATCCTTTCCAAACACCTCGATTTATACAGAGGATCGGTCTCCAGAGATACGATTATGCCCCTGACTATTTCATTTCGTTACAGTCACTTGAACGAACACTTGAATTCTGCACCATTGACTCTAATGTAAATACCGGGCTGATTGAAGATAAGCGCATCAAAATTCGCGGGCGTTACCTTGGCCATTTTCCACTCATGTGGTGGAGCTTTAATGCCAAAGGCTGAGTGTTGTCACCAAGCAGCCACGTTCACTGAGTTCACGCTTTTGATGTCTGATATTCATCTGTAAGGAATTCACCAATACTGTCTGATCCCTAACGTCTTTCTTTGCGGTTTCCCAGTTTAAACTCTCCTTCAGTACTTCACATCCCTCCTGGCCACACACATTGTCCAACACACATACACGTGCACGAAGACAGACAGACACACATCACACACACTCACACACACACACACACACACACACACACACACACACACACACACACACGCGCGAACAGAGATAAAATAGACGGAACAATGTCGTCACAGCAACGGTCAGATGACCATGTTGGATAAAATCTGCAGATCCTGGAATTGTGGACAACAAAAAGACACAGAATGCTGCATAAACTCTGCGGTTCCTCTCGCCCTTTTTGACGTTGCTGATCTAACAGACTTTCATGAGCGTCTCAAATCAGCCAGAGGTCAAACGAACATTGAAAATATTTCTTTCAACCGGCAGAGAAATGGTAGACCGGTTAATTAATAAAAATGGTACTCTATATGTGGAGATGAATAGATTCAGGGACAGAAGACAGCGTCAAAGAGACAGACAGGTTGACTCTTGCATTGAATGCAGTGGCCACTTCACAGAACCGTCTGACTATTACCTGCTCCCTCGCTGGCCCTGTTTCCTTCTCCCACCCACCTCCGACTTTCCTCCGATCGAGGCCCAAGGCACAGAACAGCCACCCCTCTCTCACTGGCAAGGTGTGTTAGAGAACAGAGAAGTGCTGACAGCTCATGGGTTGCACATTCACAGACAGAAGAGATATTCAGTCCCACACTGAGCACAAACACCAGATACACGTTTTAATACAGCTGTTACACGCAAACAGAGGTGGCAATTCTTTCCATTGTTTACCATACCAGTGTCCTACAGGAGGAGACACAGACCTGGACACCATTTATCCACGCGAGGTTTTTTTTTTTGGTTGTGGGGACAGTAACACAGCTTTCGTAGTGTCAGTGCTGTGCAGGAAAGGACAATCAGATGGGAAATTGGGAAACGATGTTTCAGGTGTGAGTGGAAAGATACTGACATGCACATGGTGTTCTGGATAATGCGTTTGTGTGGACTGACAACTAGCAGCAGTTCAAAGGCAGAAATGGGAATAAAAGGGGCTCTTTCAATTTGGGATTATGTGGTTAGAACGGAAACTGGTAGATTGGGTCTTGGTCCCCAACTGTTCGCTGTCGACATCGAAGTTTGGATATGGGGCCAAGTTTATTATATTTGTGTCTCCTGTAGTTACAGAGCTTGGTGTCAGAATCAGTATTGCGATAGGTAGAGAGAGAGTGTGGATGCAGACAGAAGTGATTGAGTGAGCAACTCCAAATCGACAGCATGTGGGAAAACGTGATTCCATCCACTCCGAGAGCAACAAACTGGATTTGTTTTGTTTGTTTTTAACTTTGGGAAAGAGATAACGGTTCAGAGGTACATGGGGTGCTTGGAAACAAGTCATTGAGAGTCAGCGTTCAAGTTAGTGAATAATTAGGGAAAGAAACAGTTCTTTTATCCAATTATGTCAGAGAATTGGAGAAGAGTAAAATAATGGATTCGCGACGGGTCTCAATCTCCCGGTCCCTGTTATTCTCTCCCACTCTTTTGTCCCCGGAGCCCTCTACGAGCTCGACTTGCCGCTGGAATCCTCCTGACAGTTTGAATATTGAACAGCAAGATCAGAATGAATGGTACACAAGGGGTTAAAATGCAGTAAAACAGTGCAAATGCCAACCTTGAAGGAGAGTTTCTGTAGCTCGCTGTAGCAACACAGCCCCAGGGAACACCGTCAATTATTTCTTCAGGCTCGTATGCAAAGCCCCAGGGGACACTCTCCAAACAATCCAGCATACTCACAGCCCCTACAACCACAACCGCCGTTCTCTCGGTGCAATATTTTGTTTTCAGCTTCACATAGCATATAGCCACAAATCAGTCGACGGTGAAAGCGACAGTCACCCAGACGGAGGTCGCAGTGCTGGCAAAACTTAACCATAAGCGGTCTACACACACCTGTAATCCGCAGTGATCCGCAGGCATCATCTGGGAAAGTAAATCCTAGCAGTCCACTTCAACAGCGGATTCAAAATAACGTCCAATAGACCGGCCGCGGCCATTCCCACCAGGTAGCGAGTGACACATTTGGAGAGACCGCACTTTCCCCGGGACAGGATCAGAATCGCCACCAGGTTCGTTGGAAAAGTTCAGAAAATATTGAGCAGCAGCGAATGCAACGGTTTGAGTGGATCGTGTAATATTTCCGCTTTATTGTTGCATTTAGCGGTTGTGGATCGATACAGAATGCAGAGCGGGCGGAGACACGGAAGTTTATCAGTAAAGTAAAATCAGTACAGTCTGATTACAGATTTCTCACTGATGACGGAAATGTGAAGTGGCAAGGACAGTGAAAACTGGGAAACTACTTTCTGTAGTCAATGCTAAATGAACCACTTCATGTTGGCACATTCCGAATCTCGTGTGCATGAAATCAATAAATCCGAAGATGATGGTGAGATTTTTCTATTTCACATCCTTCATTTTCCTTGACGCTCCCTGTCAGCAACAGAACAGCCGAAGGAATGAACAAAAAAACAGGAAATTCTGGGAACACTCATCCAGACAAAACAGAATAGGTGGGAAACCAGGTAAAGAGTCCTTTCTCAGAATTGTTCTCAGACAGAAAGCTGACCCGACTGTTAACTGGTTTCTCTTTCCATACGGGCTGTCTGGAGCGTAGTGCTTTTCGAATTCCCCGTGTGTGTTTCCTATTCCCCAATTTGCCGTCTCACACAGCTTGCAAACGAACATTGACTGATTCCAACAGAGACAGCGCAGTCTGACCCAGCCGCACAGACAGACATGACTCATCCCATAGAATCCATCACCAGAGGAATTCTGTGTCCTGCAGCGATCTCGGTGCCACAGTCCCGTGTATGTCACAGTGTCAGATATAGACATAACAGAATACATTTCACAGTGTTCATAACCATGAAACGACAAACATAGAAACATAGAAAACCTACAGCACAACCGACAGGCAAATCAGCCCTCAAAGCTGTGCCGAACATATCCTTAACTTAGTAATTGCCTCGGCTTACCCATAGCTCTCTAATTTTCTAAGTTCCATGTACCTATCCAGGAAACTCTTAAAAGACCCTATCGTTTCCGCCTCCACCACCGCCGCTGGCAGCCCATTCCCCGCAATCGCCGCTTTTTGCATAAAAAAACAACTAACATCTCATCTGTACCTCCTTCCAAGCACCAGCAAGCTATGCCTTCTGGTTCAGGCATTTCCGCCCTGGGAAAGAAAAAAAAAGTTTCGCAACAGTTCTACACTATCCAATTATGTAACTGTGGTCGTAGTAGTTGAAACAATAACGGAATGCAAAGTGAAGTATAACCGCTGTAGAGAAAGGTAGATGAGAAGGTGCAACTTCATAGTTAGGTAGATTGTGAAGCCAACAGCACATCATAAAATACTAATCCTATAATAGTGCAAGAAATATTGTAATTAAGCTCCGTAATACGTGTTTTCAAGGTGATGTTATATTCACTTCTATATCTTTGATTTTCCCCCACAAAATAGAGAAAAGAGCGTTGATTTGAGTATTTTCAGACAGCTGTCAGCAGATATTTCACAAATAAAGTGTTAAACGTTTTCAGAATGTAAATCGGGATATCGAGTTTGGATTCTTGTGAATTCATGCCTGACATTGAAAGTAGAAGTGCGCTTGCACATCACATCCACCTAATTTTAATGTTTCTATGTCTGTATGTCCCTTTGGCGTAATGGACAGGACTGTGCACAACACTTTATGCAGATTATGCAGGCAAATGTTTCTATACAGCCTGCAGAGCTACCTCTCTGGCATTCAGTACCGTCAGTCAACAGAACCAGACCTCCATTCGTCTGCTGAGTTTCCTACCGAACTAGGCTCCTATCTTCAGAGATCTGTCCACGTGCTTTCCGGGATCCCTCCAGTCCACCTTCTTTCTTCATATTCCACAATTTGATATGGATCTCCTGGCCTAACGTAGACATTTTGCCTGCATTGCCTCACTTTTTCATTGTCATATATCCTCCCGATTCAATGGAAAAAGTTTCCCGTTTTACTTCTATCTGTGATCTTCATGACTTTTTAAAATTTCAAACATCGACCATACACTCCTCCTCTCCAAGAAAAACAAGTTATCACTTGGCGAATAATACTCAAATATTAAAATTCATATCATATCAGAATACTAACTCTGAAAGATTACCGTTTGGCGGGAATGTAATTCAGCCCCTCTACATTGCCCTATATAGATGGTGTTTGCAAGATGGCTGAATTCTGTCATAGTGCTTGGCGAGTAGGCAAAAGCTGCGAGCTCCCGTGACGGTAGGCAAAAGGACCCTGCGATCAGAAAAGCAGCGAGTTGTTGTAAGTTGTACATAGTGAGTGGGAGATCTGAACATCTCTTTCAAATGTAACATAATCTCACAGGACTCTCGATAACGAAGCTACTGTTCCTACAGGATTGATTAGATATGAGGAATAGTTTTCGTTCTACGGAGAGCTCCTTTCCACACAGGTGGCGGAATGTCAGAACAACCCACTGTGAATGAATCGCATTCCCAGTACACCAGTCCCATTCAGCCACAGTGGAGCAATTCACCTGGTCCCGGAATTGGAGAAAGTTGTTCCTGCAATCTGGCACCGGCTCTTGCTGCTCCGCATCCAAGAGAAAAGGTTCGATTCTGACCATGAAGAGGGTCTCAGTCTCAGAAGGACATAACTGCCACGGATATGGCTCTGACGCTGAACACGGTAATTTCCTTATCACCCATCGCCACTTTCCTTCTTCTGTCACCTATCAGGGACCATCAGGGCACAAGTGTGAATACGTGTGAGATTATCCACTTTGGGTGTCAGAACAGGAAGGCAGATTATTATCTGAACGGTGTAAAGTTAGGTAATGGAGAAATACAAAGAGATCCAGGAGTCCTTGTTCATCAGTCACTGAAGGTGAATGAGAAAATGCAGCAGGCTGTGCAGAAGGCTGATGGAATGTTGGTCTTTATTAAAAAGGGAATTGAGTACAAGAGCAAGGAAATCCTCTTGCATTTGTACAGGGCCCTGGTGAGACCACACCTGGAGTATTGTGTACAGTTTTGTTTTTCAGGGTTAAGGAAGGACATCCTGGTGTAGAGGAAGTGCAACGTAGATTCAAAAGGCTAATTCCTGGGATATCAGGACAGTCTTACGCAGAAAGGTTAGAGAGACTAGGCTTGTACACGCTGGAATTAAGAAGATTGAGAGGGGATCTGATTGCAACATTTAAGATTATTAAGGGACTGGACAAGATAGAGGTAGGAAATATGTTACAGATACTGGGAGAGTCCACTACCAGTGGGCATGGTTTGAGAATAAGGGGCAGGTCATTTAGGACAGCGTTAATGAAAAACTTCTTCTCCCAGAGACTTGTGGGGATCTGGAATGCACTGCCTCGGAAGGCAGTGGAGGCCAATTCTCTGCATGCTTTCAAGAAGGAGCTGGATAGGTATCCATTGGATAAGGGAATCAAGGGATATGTGGACAAGGCAGGAACAGGGTCTTTATAGTAGATGATCAGCCATGATCTCAAAATTGCGGAGCAGGCTCGAAGGGCCGAATGGTCTACTTCTGCAACTATTGTCTATTGTCTATAAGTGCATTGAAGTAGCTCAAGGGTATTTTCAAGATGAAGGCTGAACAGTTGGCATGAGTGGTATACAGGCAAAATGAGGAAGAGCTTCACGCAGTGAGTATATAGAGTTAGGAAAGTGACTGAAGAGAAGGACCACCAAGGAACTTATCTCCTGATTACTTCCGCTAGCACGAGCTAGCGCAAGTAGGGGTGGTATGGATGGGTGGCTGAGGAGATGATGGTGCCGGCTGCAGGGTTTCAAATCCTTGGGTCATTGGAGCACTTTCTCTTCGGGGAATGAGTGATTCGTGCAAGAGGGACGGGTTGCATCTGAACGGGAGGGGAACTAATATCCTGGCCGGAAGCTTAGATAGTACTTATTGAGGGAGGGTTTAAACTAATTTTCCCGTGGGCTACGAACCAGAGCACCAGATAAAAAAAAAAATGAAGAAAGATAGATGTAAGGGAAATTCTCAGAGGGCAAAGTTCAATTAGGATGCAAATTTGTTTTAAATATGCAATTTAAAGCGATTACATTACAGAACCCAGGTTGAGAGGAGGGCTAGAATGTATGATGACTGTAACAGGTTTTTCTATGTTTAGAAAACACAGAGGTCAAGGTAAAAGAACGAGGAGCTGGACTTTTAATCAGGGACAATATTGCAGCTGTCTTCAGGGGATACATCTGTGAGGTTCGGGATTTAGTGGCACTGGAGACGGGGAATCGGAGGTCGGTGTCCAGGCTGGAGACTGTTTTGCAGTGGGAGACAAAAGTTACAAGTCTGTGTGCCCAGAGAGAACCGAGTTCTTTGGGCGCAGAACTCGTGGAAAAGAAAAACAAACCAACAAACGACGCAACCGACTTTTATCTCGTAAACCATCGAGCTGTTTGTTCTATCCCTCCTCTCACTGCGGAACGGAGACACCCTTCTCCCTTCGGGGGAGAGAGAGAAACTGATACGTTGAATACCGGGTGAACGAGCATCTTTGGTGTACTGCAAGTCTGTGTCTTTGCTGTCGCTTTGCTCACGCTTGAGTGCTCGGTGGCCCGTGCGATGTATGTTTTACTGGTGTGGAGGAGGGTGGTCGTTGTTTGCTGCCGATTACACGTGGAGACTTCGGGAATCTAACATTTAAATGTCTTATTCTTTGGGGCTTCCGTTTTTCGTGAATGTTTGCGAAGAAAAAGGATTTCAGTATGTATGTTATATGAAATACTCAATCATTACATTTTCCTTTGAAGAAGTTTTTGAAACATAGGAACAGGCCATATCGATTTAGCCCATCGAGTCCGCTCATCCATTCCATCATGGTTGATTCCAAACCTCGCTCCTTCCAAACTCCTGGCTTCTCTTCATGAAATTTGATGCCCTGACGAGTCAGTAAACTGCCGGCTTATTGCTTTAAATTTACCTACAGACTTGGGCTATGCACCTGTCTGTGATGGAGTATTCCACACATTTAGTACTGTCTCAATAAAAATGTCCTCCTTACGTCCTTTGTAAATGTTAGCCCCTCAATTCTGAGGTTGTCCCGTTTAGTTCTGGACACAGCCACCACTAGAAATATCCTCTGCACATCCACCTTATCCGCGGCCGTGCAGGTCATTTTCCGTGTAGTTGTTGTAAAGGTCCGTCAACTCAGAACATGCTGTCAACAGTTACAAAGATCTCTCACCTTACAGTCCAGTGCCAGCTCTTGCCGAGGTCTCAGCCCTTGGTGCTGGTTTTAGTAATGTCTCAACTCTTATATTAAGATGCCGTTGTCGTAAAGATCTCTATCCTTACAGAACGTTGTCGTTTGCTGTAAACAAGTGTACCTTGCAGTGCGGGGCAAACTGCTGTAAGGATCAATGGCCTTACAGAATTTTGGCGACTATTGCAGAGATGTCTGTCTTTAGTCTGGTGTCAGCTCTTTTAGATGTCTGTGTTCTTCCCACATCGTGCATGCTGTTGCAAAGGCTTGTGCCATTAGAACACAATACTGATGGTGTTTCCTTTTTTAATCCCAGTTGCAGTGCAAAACAGGGATTGTCCAGATATTGGTATTCAGTGTTATGCTTTTAAAAAATTCTCCCTTGTATTGGACTCTTGTACTGGTCCGTGCCCTTACTGACCGGTGCATCCTCTGGCAGTTGGGTATGCTTCGAATACAGTGTAAGAAAATTTATAGAGGTGTGCAATTCATTGAGCAATAAACTATGAACAGAACAGCTCAGGAACAAATCCCTTCTGCGCACTGTCTGTGTGCAGACCATGATGAACATTTATGCAGCATGCTTGCCTGGATGTGGCCTGAGTCCCTAGTGGACTGAATCCCCCACAGGATTTGCACATCTTAATGCACAGCACCATCTACTCCACAGAATCTGTCCGTCTGAAAATATCACCACATCACATCCCTGATCTCGCTTTCCTCCATGTCATTCTCCTTAGTGAACATCAACGAGTGCAAATGAATATTTTTTTTACATCACATGTTAACCCTGTCAGCAGGCATAGACTCCATTTTTGTTCTTGCTTTGTCCTGTGTTCTCCCAGTAAACTGTTGTTTTCACTGTAAACATACGGTGCTTTGGGACTCAAGTTAATCCTCTTCACGGTGATCATAGAACATAGATACTTTCCGCCTACAATGTAGTACCAACCATGTAACCTGATCTACAGCCTGCGTAGAATTTCCCTAGCGCACAACCATCTAGTTTCCCAAACTCGATGAACTACTGAATAGGTTCTTAAAAAGCCGGATTGTATCCGCTTTCGCCACCGCTGCCGGCAGTGCATTCCACGTACCCACGACTCTCTGTGACATCTCCTGCTGACTGCTCAGTCTCCTGATTCACAGTGTGACTTCTTTCTGGGTTCCTAAATGTTCCTACAAAAACCTATACAGTGTCAGCTTCCAAAACTTGGATATGGCTCGGCTTAATTGTTGACCTGAATACCATATCATCCTAAGTTCCTGAATGACCCATCATTCTCCAATTTCTTCAAAGCAACGGGCAAATACTGAAGTCTGAGCGGCTTGACGGTAAGTGACTCTCACATGTCTGACATAACACCGGTAACCAGA